>NW_015161556.1:52062-61641 GCF_001447785.1 Gekko japonicus
GAAGCATTTTTTCTCCGGGCCAGGGATTTTGGGGGGGGGGGGGTTTCCACCTTCTGGGCATGGAGCAGGGGTCACTAGGGGTGGGGTGGGGGAGGTATTTGTGAATTTCCTGTATTGTGCAGGGACTTAGACAAGATGACCCTGGAAGTCCCTTCCAACTCTATGATTCTATGATTCTATCCTCCATGCGCTCGCAGCCTTTTGTGTTTGCCCCCAAGTTCTCCTTTTTAAAAAGCCCCCTCTAGACCTGAATGATCTTCCTAACCGTCATCAAGAAGTAGACATCTAATTTGGCGTCCAAAAAGGACCAGTGGTAGCTGTGCGATTACAAACATTCTTGGGCAAGATGGATTTTCTTGATCCTTTTCAGTCCAGTTTTGGGACTGAAATACTGCTTTGGTTCGTCATCAAGGGAAAGAAGGAGGGGGAGAGTGTGACTCTGTTGATTCTCGTGGACCTCCGTTAGCTGCATACCAGGGGGCCAAGATGTGGAAGTCTCTGATGGTTCTACTTCTGTCTGGCGGGTCTCAAACCTCAGGTTTTTGGGTGCCAGGCTAAGGTATGTTTATTCTTCCATGCCTTTTAGAAGAAGAAGAAGAAGAGGAGGAGGAGGAAGAGGAAGAAGAAGAAGAAGAAGAAGAAGAAGAAGAAGAAGAAGAAGAAGAAGAAGAAGAAGAAGAAGAAGAAGAAGAAGAAGAAGAAGAAGATTGGATTTATAGCCCGCCCTTCACTACCCAAAGGTGTCTCAGAGCGGCTTACAAACTCCTTTCCCTTCCCCTCCCCACAACAGACACCCTGTGAGGTCGGTGGGGCTGCGAGAGCTCTTTCCAGAGCTGTCCTTGAGAGAACAGCTCTTGTCAGAACTACGGCTTGCCCAAGGTCATCCAGCCAGGTGCAAGTGGAGGAGTGGGAAATCAAACCCGGTCCTCCCAGATTAGAGTCCGCGCACTTAACCACTACACCAAACTGGCTCTCTTTTAGGTCCCCTCCCTTGTTTCACTAGTTGCCAGTTTGCCTTGGCAAGGCGGGATATAAATCGAAATAAATAAATAAATATCAGGTTGTTTTTTTTGATCCCATGGTACTTTTAAAAGGCTCGGTTCGACGTCCTTCCCTCAGCTGATAGATTGTGCCCATGTGGAATGGGGGAAATTGAATCTATTGGACACGTGCTTTTGTACTGTAAATTCCACGATGACAATCGTGTTGCTTACATTGAACCTGTGATGGACCCCCTTTTGGGCCAGTCTGATGAGTATAAAATCATTTCTTTATTGTCTTCTCATAATATAGAAATTCTTGAACCTTTGGGAAAAAATATTTTATGAGGTATCTAGGAGGAGAGGCTCATATTAAGGCAATTTGGAATGTGCTACCCCCCTCCTGCTATCTTGAGGCACTATGCTGCACGTTGTAGTTTATCTCTTATGCCAATAAAGGTATTGTATTTGTGTTTGTAAAAGGCTTTTCTGCGGTTCATGGGTGCTGCTTTAATTTCTTGTTCCATTTTTCCTACTTCTGCTTCCGTTTCCCCCCTTTTGTCTTGTTGATTTGTTGTTTTACTGTTTTTTAGATTTTTATTATTTATTTATTTTTTACTGTTGAAAGGTACCTTTATTGATACCCTACGGAGAAGCAAGATAGCAATGTTTAACAGGAATAAAGATCGTTTCAGAGGGTAGCCGTAGTTGTCTGCAGTAGAAGAGCTGGATTCGAGTTCCGCTTAGAGACCAACAATATTTTCCGAGGGAGAGGTTATGACCAATGTTCCCTCTAAGCTGTGGAGTCTTGTGTGCAAAACTTCTACTTTGTGAGCAACTGGCATTAAAGCCGTGAGCCAGCGATTTGGCTGCTGCACAAATTAAGTGAATGGAGCTGCCGACCGTAGCCGACGCTGAGGACAGCAAGAGGAGAAGGAGGAAGAACTGGAGGGAGCCGAGCCGGTAATGGACCGAGGTGCCGAGCTAAGATCAAGAGAGAACAACAGCTCCAGCTATAGGGGTGCTGGTAGGGCAGTCCCCATCCCAATTAAGATGTGGCCATAGTTAGGGATAACAGAGTAACTGTAAGCCGCTCAGAGACCCCCTAGGGGGTTCGAGCGGGGTAGAAGCCGAAATAAATAAATAAATAAGTTTGCTCTGGAGCCGTCCCTCCTGAGCTAAGACAAAAATCTGTGAGCTGGAGGCTAAAAAACTGTGAGCTAGCTCACACTAACTCAGCTTAGAGGGAACACTGGTTATGATAGTCAAAGCTCTCTTCAAAGTTCACACTGCAAAGATTTTGTTGGTCTCTAAGGTACTACTGGACTCTGACAGAAGTAAATTAATCATCTTTTCCCAGAATGGGCTACTCGTTTCCATGGCATTTGTACTATTGGAGTTCTTCAGAGTTTATGTATTTATTTTGTTTTAATTATATCCCGGCCTCCCCGCAAGCGTTCTGTCTTGTCTGCTGTTTATGCTTTTGTGACTTCCTTGCCAGTTCTCCAAAAAGCCTGCGGAGCTAATCCCCTTTTCAGGGGGGGGGGGTCCTTTCCCATGAAGTTGCTTGGTTGTAATGGGCCCATACTAAAAGTTGTATGAGTCAGGCATTCGTTCTGGTTTTGTGTTGTCCTCTAAGGACAGGTGGGCCCGCACTGTTTGGGGGTGTCTGGCATTTTGCCCATGAGATCCAGTCGGGGTTGCAGTGAACAAAGCATCATGACTAATTTGGTCTTGCCAGGGTGTTTGTTGTTGTTTTTTGTATCCAGGATTTAAGTTTTTAATTAAGAATGAGCTTTCGGTGTTCTGTTTCGTTCGGTTGGATTTTTCTTTGGAAACCTTACTGGTCTTATGTACTGTGTAGGATTCTGGCGGCCTTTAGAGATGAAGCAAGCCCGCCGGAAATGTGGAGATGAGGAGTTCAAAAACATGACAGCCCTCCATAAGCAAGATACGGTAGCACCAGGGAAATAAAAAGAGGTCCTGTTGTTTTCCCCATTCAATGCATTCTGAGTCCCTCTTGATTTTTGAATGGCTTTAAAAAAATAGAGGCAGGGGAACTTGATGAACACATGGAATTCACTGCCACAGGAGGTGGTGGCGGCTACAAGTATAGACGGCTTCAAGGGGGGATTGGATGAACATATGGAGCAGGGGTCCGTCAGCGGCTCTTAGCCACAAGGTATAGATAGGAACTCTCAGTCTGGGGCAAGTGATGCTTTGTATTCTTGGTGCTTGGGGGGCAACAGTGGGAGGGCTTCTAGTGTCCTCCTGAACCCACTGACGGACCTCCTGATGGCCCCTGGTATTTTTGGCCACTGTGTGCCACAGAGTGTTGGACTGGATGGGCCACTGGCCTGAGCCAACATTGGCTTCTCTTACGTTCTTATGTAGATTCGTGTCCAGTAGAACCTGAGAGACCAACAAGATTTTTGGGGTATGGGCTGTCAGGAGTCAAACCTTGTCAGATACAAGTCGGAATGTTGGGGGGGGGGGTTCCCAATGTCCATTGTTCCTTTGCATCCTGACTCCTTTCTTTGTGACACCCTTCCCACCTTTTGAATGGGAGGTAAGGCCTCAAAGATCTCCATTCTGACTTGTGTCTGGAGAAGGGAGCTTTGGCTGTCGAAAGCTTAGACCCAAAAAATCGCCTTTGTCTCCAAGGTGCTACTGGACTCAAATCTAGCTGTCCTGCTGTGAACTGAGAGTGCTGCACTCTGAAACTTATGACAGACTTGCAAACATATCCAGACTTTTGCACGGTAGAACCCAATTAAACCACTTGTGAGAATTGACTTTTAAATGTTTGTCGTGACAGTGTATAAGTACCTTACGGACTTGCAATCATATGCACTTTTTATACGGTAGAACCCAATTAAACCACTTGTGAGAATTGCCTCTTAAACGTTTGTCATGACAGTGTATAAATACCTTAAGGACTTGCAAACGTGTAGCCTTTTGCACAGTAGAACCCAATTAAACCGCTTGTGAAAATTGCCTTTTAAACGTTTGTCATGACAAACCTTACAGACTTGCAAACACGCAGTGTTTCGCACAGTAGAACCCAATTAAACCACTTTTTGAGAATTGCCTTTTAAACATTTGTCATGTTATGGTGTCATCACTGTGTCAAGAACAAAGTGTTAGTGTTCTTTGAGGGGGTGAACAAACATGTGGACAAGGGGGATCCAATAGATATTGTTTACCTTGACTTCCAGAAAGCTTTTGATAAAGTTCCTCATCAAAGGCTCCTAAGTAAGCTCAAAAATCATGGGATAGAAGGACAAGTCCTTTTATGGATCAAAAACTGGCTAATTAATAGAAAACAGAGAGTGAGTATAAATGGGCAATTTTCTCAGTGGAGGGTGGTAAGCAGTGGGGTACCACAGGGATCAGTACTTGGTCCACTGCTTTTTAACTTGTTCATTAATGATTTGGAGATGGGAGTAAGCAGTGAAGTGGCTAAATTTGCAGATGATACGAAGTTGTTCAGGGTGGTGAAAACCAGTGAGGATTGTGAGGCACTCCAAAGGGATCTGTCAAAGATGGGCGAGTGGGCGTCAACATGGCAAATGGGGTTCAATGTGGCCAAGTGCAAGGTGATGCACATTGGAGCCAAAAATCCTAAATATAAATACACATTGATGGGGTCTGAACTGGCAGAGACTGAGCAAGAGAGAGATCTTGGAGTTGTAGTGGATAACTCACTGAAAATGTCGAGACAGTGTGTGACTGCAATAAAGAAGGCCAATGCTATGCTGGGGATTATTAGGAAGGGTATTGAAAACAGATCAGCCAATATAATAATGCCCCTATATAAATCAATGGTGAGACCTCATTTGGAATACTGTGTGCAGTTCTGGGCACCACACCTTAAAAAGGATATTATAGCTTTGGAAAAAGTGCAGAAAAGGGCAACTCGAATGATAAAAGGGTTGGAACACTTTCCCTATGAGGAAAGGTTAAAGCGCTTAGGGCTCTTTAGCTTGGAGAAAAGACGACTGAGGGGTGACATGATCGAGGTTTATAAGATTATGCATGGGAAAGAGCAGGTAAAGAAAGAGGTACTTTTCTCCCTTTCTCACAATACAAGAACTCGTGGGCACTCCATGAAACGTGACACAGAGTGTTGGGCTGGATGGGCCTTTAGCCTGATCCAACATTGGCGTCTCTTATGTTCTTACGAGGGGTTGGCCCTCATTTACAGACTCACAAAAGAATCCCACAGATTGGCCACACATTTTAGAACAGAAGCAGCACACTCAAAAATGTTTGTTCCTTCTTTATGGCTTTTCTCCCTGAAGAAGATCACTCTGAATTTCCTCTCATTTGGGGACCTTCTGCTGAGTAAACCTCGCACGCATTCACAGAAGCTTGTTGCCTTTTTGCACTTTGCACATGCAAGGTGTTTCAAAAGCTTGGAGAGCCAGCGTGGTGTGATGGTTATGGGTGGTAGACTCTAATCTGGAGAACTGGGTTTGATTCCCCACTCTTCCACATGCAACCAGCTGGGTGACCTTGGATCAGTTATAGTCCTCTCAGAGTTCTCTCAGCCCCACCTACCTCACAGGGTGTTTGTGGTGGGGAGGGGAAGGGAAAGGAGTTTGTGAGCCCCTCTGAGACTCCAAGTGAAGGGCGGGGTATAAATCCAGTCTTCTCCTCCTCCTCCTGTTCTTCTTCCTGTTCCTCCGCTTCCTCTTCTTCCTCCTCTTCTTCTTCTTCCTCCTCTTCTTCTTCTTGTTCCTCTTCTGCTTCATCCTCTTCTCCCCCCCACACACAGAGTTGTCCTCTGATAGAGGCCACAATCATTATCCATTTCGCACATGAAAATTAGGCCCTGACCAACTGCCCAAAACTGTGGAAGCTCATTGCTTATTAGGGGATTTTTCTTGCTCGTATAGAGGGAAATACCCTTAGAACAACATAGGCCAAAGTCACTTTGCTGCAGGCGTTTTACAGAGGGGTAGCCGTGTTGATCTGTGGTGGAACAGCTGGATCTTCTTCGTGGTCTCTGTGCATCACACCCTTGGGAAGCTTGCCGTAGAGTTAGGGATGCCTGCCTCCAGGTGGGACCTGGAGATCCTCCAGAATTACAGCTCATCTCCAGACTACAGTTCCCCTGGAGAAGATGGATGGTTTAGAGGGTAGACCCTATGGTATTGCATCCCACTGTCCTCTCCAGGCTCCATCCCCAAATCTCCAGGAGTTTCCCAACTTGGATTTGGCTATCCTACCCCCCATCCCCCATCCCCCATCAGTGGACAGGGGTAACCCTGGCAACCCTACGGCAGAGTCCACCTCCAAAGCAGCCATTTCTCCAGGGGAACCAATCTGTTGTGCCTCAGTTGTACTTCCAGGAGATTCCCAGGCCCCGCCCAGAGGCTGGCAACCTTTTATATGCATGGTTGTTTCTTATTAAGAAAAAGCATTATTTTCTGTCCCCAAATAGCTGCAGTAGCTGCAGTAGCTGCAGTTTAAGCATCAGTTTATCATTTCTGAATTTAACGCTAGAGAGAATAAGCACTTTTTGTTCTCATTACAAGAAGGATCACTGTAAAAAACAAAGCTAGGAGAAGCTGAAGGCAGCTTCTTCTTTCCCCCTCAGACATCCAGTAGAACACTGTTGTGGTCTGTGGACTCATAAACATTTTATTCATGATAAGATCCAAAGGTCACATCCTCCCCACCACCACCACCTTCGCAGGGTCCTTTGTAGCATCAAATGTGCCTGTCTCATTTAACCCAAACAGCTAGCCTGGTCTGCTGAGAAGAAGGAAACTCAATACGAACCTCTTGCAGAAGAAAGCATTCCACAGTTGGATATCGGTTTTCAGTTGTGGTCTTTTGTGACCTGTCATGATAGGAAATGTTATTTCTGATGCTTAGACTTGTTTGAATTAGAATCGAAAGCAATAGCATTCTGTTTATAGTAGTATAATACTATAATAGCGCGTTCTGTTTAAAATAAACATGGCCCGTTACAAGAAACACAGCGTTTTCCCCTGGTCAGTTACTGACAAATGGCTTGGATTGTTTTGAGCTGCTTATAACGTTCCTATAGGGGACTTTCCAGAATGGCTGCCTGGCTCACCCAGAGCTTGGGACAAATTGGAAGGGAGCTTATCTTGCACTTAGGCCCCACCTTTTGAAGACTCTTGAAAAGGAAAACGTCTCAGTAAAAACATGCAAGAGCATGGGGTTGGGTCTGCCAGATCTGTTCTTCTAGCTTAAGGAGCCAGCTGCAGACACAATGGCTCTTCCATCTGCAGATTTAATCAGATATTTCAGTTATAAGAGAGAATTCGTATCCATCCTGCCATCCTTCTCACGTCTCTCTTGCAAAATGCATAAACAGTTTTTATGCCATTTGATTATGTACTCCATGTTGTGACTTCAGATGCAGTGTGGAACTCATGTGAAATTCACTGCCACAGGTAGTGGTGGCAGCGGCTACGAGCATAGACAGCTTCGAGAGGGGACTGAATAAACATATGGAGCAGAGGTCCATCAGTGATACCTTGTGGCTATCCATGGAACACTCTCTGGAGCAGTGATGCTCTGTATTCTAGGTGCTTGAAGGGCAACACTGGGAGGGCTTCTGGAGTTCTGCCCCCGCTGGTGGACCTCCTGGTGGCACCTGGGTTTGGGCCACTGTGTGACCCAGAGTGTTGGACTGGGTGGGCCATTGGCCTGATCGAACATGGCTTCTTTTATGTTCTTAGGTCTGGGGCAGTGACGCTCTATATTCTTGGTGCTTGAAGGGGAACAGTGGGAGGGCTTCTGGAGTTCTGGCCTCACAGGTGGACCTCCTGGTGGCACCTGGGTTTGGGCCACTTGTGACGCAGAGTTTTGAACTGGGTGGGCCATTGGCCTGATCCAACATGGCTTCTTTTATGTTCTTAGATCTGGGGTAGTGACTCTCTATATTCTTGGTGCTTGAAGGGCAACAGTGGGAGGGCTTCTGGAGTTCTGGCCTCACTGGTGGCCCTCCTGGTGGCGCCTGGGTTTTGGTTACTGTGTGACACAGCACATTGGACTGTGTGGGCCATTGATCTGATTCAGCATGGCTTCCCTTCTTACGTGTAGTTTTATTTCTTTTCTTGCATTGATTTCCTCTGCACCTTCTTTAAGATCTCGTCCTATGGTTACGGTAGGCAGTGGGCCTGTGTTGTTTGAACCCAAGAGCTATTATATGTGAAAAGCTAAACAGAACCTCCATGTTTACAGGTAGTACACTTGACGAACGGAGTCTATTGAGATTCCGTCCTGCTGGTGGTTTTTGTGGGGCATTGGGTTGACTCTAGCTGGAAGGAGACCGTGGGAGTAGATGGCTCTTCGAAGTGCTTCAGCAAAATAATTCTCCAGTGTATTAAATTTCGGTGGCAAATAAACATGGCACGTCTTAGAACAGAGCAAGATCATTTAACCCTGACCCGAATGTCCCAGGCTGGCCCAATCTTGTCAGATCTCGGAAGCTAAGTTAGTGGTTAGCGCTTGAATGGGAGACCACCAAGGAAGTCCAGGGTCAGTATCAAAGTCAGGCAGTAGCAAACCACCTCTGTCCATCTGGCCCTGACCTGGGTGGACCAGAGGCGAGCCTGATCTCGTCAGATCTCGGAAGCTAAGCAGGGTTGGCCCTGGTTAGGGCTTGGATGAGGGACCCCCGGCGGTGGACCTGCAAGGCCGGCGGGAGTGCAAGGGAGCCCCGCGAAGGCCCTCCCTGGCCCCAGGCAGGCAGGGGTGGGGAGAGGCAGGAAGGAAGCAACTTACCCTCCCTCTTCTCCTGCCTCCTCCTGGCTGAATGAGGGCCGGAAGCGGGGTGGCCGGAAGCAGGGGGCAGGGCTTCGTCATGTGCCCCGCCCCCCACACCTCACCCGGGGGAACTGCGATCCCCCGCGATCCCCCCCAAAATGACCTCTGTATAGAATCATAGAATCACAAAGCTGGAAGGAACCTCCAGGGTCATCTAGTCCGACCCCCCCGCACAATGCAGTAAATTCACAAATACCTCCTGCTCCACACCCACAGTGACCCCCCCGTTCCACACCCAGAAGATGACAAAAAAAAACCCCAGAACCTCCAGGGCCATCTAGTCCAGCCCCTTGCCCAATGCAGCCCCAAAGTGGCAATCGGCATTTCCCTGGGCGTGTAAAAAAGGGCCACAAGAACTAAGCACTGACTTGACTTGACGGCACTTTCCACCATGGGACAAGCCACTCTTTTTGTGCCTGAATGTCAGCCAGCCTTCATCAGATCTCCGAAGCTGAGTAGACTTGACACTGGGATGGGAGATCTACTTTGATGGGAGATCTACAGGGAAGTTCAGGGTTGGTACGCAAAGGCAGGGCAGCAGAAATCCACCTCTGAACATCCCTTGCCTTGAAAATCGTACGGGAAGTCAGAAGTCAGCTGTGACCTGATGGTACTTTCCACCACCATCATTTAGGCCCTGCTATTTCTGCTAGTTATTACTACTGCTAGTCAGTTTGGTGTAGTGGTTAAGTGCACAGACTCTAATCCGGGAAAACCGGGTTTGATTCCCCAATCCTCCACTTGCACCTGGCTGGATGACCTTGGGCAAGCCATAGTTCTGATAAGA
>NW_015161556.1:62016-77217 GCF_001447785.1 Gekko japonicus
TTCTTCTTCTTCTTCTTCTTCTTCTTCTTCTTCTTCTTCTTCCTGTAAATGCCATTGCATTTCTTCTTCTTCCTCCTCCTGTAAATGCCATTGCATTCTTCTTCTTCTTCCTCCTCCTCCTCCTCCTCCTCCTGTAAATGCCATTGCATTTCTTCTTCTTCTTCCTCCTGTAAATGCCATTGCATTTCTTCTTCTCTTCTTCCTGTAAATGCCATTGCATTTCTTCTTCTTCTTCCTCCTGTAAATGCCATTGCATTTCTTCTTCTTCTTCCTCCTGTGAATGCCATTGCATTTCTTCTTCTTCTTCTTCTTCTTCTTCTTCTTCTTCTTCTTCTTCCTCCTCCTCCTCCTCCTCCTCCTCCTGTAAATGCCATTGCATTGAATTTGGATGGGGTGATTTCCTTGAATCCTTCACTTAGAGAGTCCAGCTTCTGGAGTTAAGCATTTGGGATTTCTTTGGAGTAACGCTTCCACTCTGTGTGCAGATGCCCCCTCCGCCATCCCGTGCTCCCTCTTGCACTTCCGCGGAAGAGAAAGAGGCCTCCACATCTTCTGCTTCATCCGAACCAACCCGTTCTGTGATGAAAGCCAGCAATTTGGACGACCATGTTCCGAGCTTGAAAAGGAAGCGGATGGGTAAGTCGATGCCTTTTCTGAACACACAAAAATAGGCAATGTTGTGCCCTGCCCCCATCTATGCCATTTGTGCTGAACTCATAGCATAGAGCCAGTTTGGTGTAGTGGTTAAGAGCGTGGACTCTAATCTGTGAGAACCGGGTTTGATTCCCACCACGCGCAGCTGCTTGTGTGACCGTGGGTCAGTCACAAGTTCTCTCAAAGCCGTTATCTCACGAGCAGTTTCTGCCAGAGCTCTCTCAGCCCCACCTACCTCACAGGTAATGTTCCCTCTAAGCTATGGAGTCCTGTGAGCAAAAATTCTACTCGGTGAGCTACTGGCATTAAAGTTGTGAGTCAGCAATTTGGCTACTGCATAAATTAGTTTGCTCTGGAGCCATCCTTCCTGAGCTAAGACAAAAATGTGTGAGCTGGAGGCTAAAAAACTGAGCTAGCTCACACTAACTCAGCTTAGAGGGAACACTGCAGGGTGTCTATTGTGGGGAGGGGAAGGGAAAGGAGTTTGTAAGCCGCTCTGAGACTCCTTTGGGTAGTGAAGGGAAGGGTATAAATCCAATCTCCCTCTCCTCTTCCCCCTCTTCTTCTAAACTGAATTGGGAAGATGTCCTCTAGGGTCCTTCTGCCTTTGACCTGAAATTCAAGCCCCTGCAGATTTGCTTAGGTAAAGGTAAAGGTTCCCTTGCTCGAAAGCCAGTCGAGTCCGACTCTAGGGTTGCGGTGCTCATCTCCGTTTCAAAGCCAAAGAGCCAGCGCTGTCCGAAGACATTTCCATGGTCATGTGGCCGGCATGACTAAACACCAAGGTGCACAGAATGCTGTTCCCTTCCCACCGAAGGGGTACCTATTTATCTACTTCCAATTTCTTGCTTTCGAACTGCTAGGTTGGCAGGAGCTGGAACTAGAGACGGGAGCTCACTCCGTCATGTGGCAACCCGGGTCTGGAACTGCTGAACTACTGACCTTCCACAGCCTGCAGTTCTGCATCTTAACCACTTGAGCCACCGCAGCTCCGAGATTTGCTTACCCGAATTTAATTAAATCTGTGGGGGTTTAATTGTTATGTTCAACAGGCCGGAGCATGTGAACAAGGAAACTTCCCCTTCCATCAGTTTCCCAGCCACTTGAGACAGCCAGGTTGCACTGGAAGGCTGTCAGCAGTTCGTCCTTTAACAGAATGAAACCCCATTTCAGGGCCTGGTGTGAGAAGTCCCCGCCGGTGCCTCTCTGCACACTCTCCACACTCTCCACACTAGTTTCCTTTTGGTAGCATTCACAGCAATATCCTCTTGCTGACACTTCTGAAATCAGCGGAGCGTTAATATGGATTTGGTGGCAGAAGTTGTCGGATTGTAGAGAAGAAGAAGAGATTGGATTTATACCCCGCCCTTCACTCAGAGTCTCAGAGCGGCTTACAAACTCCTTTCCCTTCCCCTCCCCACAACAGACACCCTGTGAGGTGGGTGGGGCTGAGAGAGCTCTGACGGAAACGGCTCTTTTTCAAGGACAGCTGTGCCAGAGCTTGTGACTGCCCCAAGGTCACATCAGCAGGTGCAAGTGGAGGAGTGGGGAATCAAACCCGGTTCTCCCAGATTACAGTCCGCACACTTAACCACTACACCAAACTGGCTCTTAAACTTTCATGATCCAGGGAACTCTGGGCACATGCAACACTCAGCTTTTACCTGCCAGAAGGGGTCCAGCAGCTGAGTGCCAGTTTGGTGTAGTGGCTAAGTGCACGGACTCTAATCCGGGAGAACCGGGGTTGATTCCCTACTCCTCCACTTGCACCTGCTGGATGACCTTGGGCAAGGCACAGTTCTGTCAGAGCTGTTCTTGAAAAATAGCCATTTCCGTCAGAGCTCTCTCAGCCCCACCTACCTCGCAGGGTGTCTGCTGTGGGGAGGGGAAGGGAAAGGAGTTTGTAAGCCGCTTTGAGACACCTTTGGGTAGTGAAGGGCGGGGTATAAATCCAGTCTCTTCTTCTCCCTCCTAGTCGCAGCCTGCGCTGTGGCTGCAAGAACAGGGGAAGGAGCGACCCGCTGCTTGCTGTTTGTCCCAAAAGAGATGTGCGCGTGTGCTTAGTTTACCTTTTCCATGTTCTAGGTGAACAACAAAGTTAGAGTCCATTGGCACCTTTAAGACCAACAAATTTTTATTCAAGATGTGAGCTTTTGTGTGCACGCACACTTTGTCAGTCGATGAAATGGAATTACAGCTCATAGTCGTTTATATATAGGAGTGGCTTGTTAAAGGTCCATCTCAAGTTACTGGGCTGTGTGAGTTCTCACCCTTTAACATTCAGAGCAGAATGTAATGCGGCCGCAAAAGTAACCTCAGTGCTACCGTTCAAAATCTAATGGGAGGGAGGTTACTAGGAGTAACAGCCACCCATCAGGTTTTCAGCGGACTGAACCATAAAATAAGCTTTGCATTCTTCTTTATAGGTAACTGTAACACAGATTTCATCCTCACCAATTCCGGTAATCACCTGGGTGGGAAACATTCCGCAACCCAAAAAGGGCTGTATGGATCACAATCCTGTGAAAATCCCCAAGGGGGCGGCAGGGCCATGACTCAGTGGTAAGGCATCAGCTTGGCACGCGGAAGGTCTCAGGTTCAATCCCCGGCATCTCCAGTTAAAAGGATCACTGTCAGTCTGCATAGACAAATGCTGTCCACGGTGGACCGAAGGTCTGATTCAGTATAAGGCTTTATGTGTGTTCATGTGGGGCTCCAGGAAGACTTTTCCTTTATAATAATTTAACTCACCCCGCCAAACCTTCTGTTAGGTAACAGCGTGGCGAGTTGCAAGGGATGACAGGGATCTTTTACAAGAAACCAAGGAAGGTCCTCTCCACTGTTTCCTAAGAACATAAGAACATATGTCTTGCATGCCCTGCAGAACAAACAATTAAAACCAGTTAAAATACAACAGGTAAAACTCTGTCTTCTTGCAGGCCCTGCAGAACAATTAAAACCAGTTAAAATACAACAGGTAAAACTCCTTCTTGCAGGCCCTGCAGAACAAACAATTAAAACCAGTTAAAATACAACAGGTAAAATACAGTGCAGTTTCTGTATATCCAATCAGAGCCTCAACAGATGTAACGTGTCGCGATTGGCTTCCAGGTATTACTCTCATTTGATCCACCAAAGGGGAGGCCCGATAGATAGATCAAAAGGAGGACACCCGCCACCTCACCTAAAAGCCTGGCGGAAGAGCTCTGTCTTGCAGGCCCTGTGGAACTGTAAAAGATCCCGCAGGGCCTTGATCTCATATGGGAGCTCGTTCCACCAGGTAGGGGCCAGGGCCGAAAAAGCCCTGGCCCTAGTTGAGGCAATATCCTTTTTGAGGTACAGTGACCAGAAACTCACACAGTACTGCAAATGAGGCCTCACCACAGACCTGTCAGGAGCATTACTTGGGGGGGGGGTCAACAGTGGGAGGGCTTCTAATGTCCTGGCCCCACTGCTGGACCTCCTGATGGCACTGGTATTTCTGGCCACTGTGTGACACAGAGTGTTGGACTGGATGGGCCTTTGGCCTGATCCAACATTGGCGTCTCTTATGTTCTTATGTTCTTATGTACCAGAAGTGTGGTCATCCAGCCACACCCAACTTTCGCTTCTTATTCTGTTTACCTTGTTTGTTGTCAAAACACAGGGGGGGGTTTGTAGCAGGAACTCCTTTGCATGTTAGGCCACACACCCCTAATGTAGCCAATTCCAATGAGTTTCTGCTGTTGGGTGTGGCCTGTTATGCTAATGAGCTCCTGCTGGCAGGGAGGAAGCAACTTACCCTCCCTCTTCTCCTGCCTCCTCCTGGCTGAATGAGGGCCGGAAGCGGAGCGGCCGGAAGCAGGGGGCGGGGCTTCGTCATGTGCCCCACCCCCCATACCTCACCCGGGGGGAACTGCGATCCCCCACGATCCCCCCCGAAATGACCTCTGTATATAATAGTATATAATATCTGCTGGATCACCCTTATCTACAGGCTTGCTGATCTTCTCAAAGAACTCCGGCAGACTTTTTTCTTTTTCTATGTACGGCACAATTTTATCTTTAATAATAGTTTATACTAATCTACCTGGGACAGATGTTAGGCTAACCAGCCTATAATTTCCTGGATCCTCCCTGGGCCCCTTTTAAATGCCGGTGTAACATTTGCAACTTTCCAGTCTTCCGGTACAGAGGGCAGTTTTAATGAGAAGTTACATACATTGGTTAGCAGATGAACAGTTTCACGTTTGAGCTCTTAAGAACCCTCGAGTGTATGGCTATCGAGATCTGGCAACATATTATTTATATTCAGTTTGTTCAGTAGTTCTAGAACTCCATCTATATTCACCGCAGTTTCATTCCATTATTCAGACTTCTTTCCCCAGAACAGCAACTCTCAGCCAGTTTGGTGTAGTGGTTAAGTCCGTGGACTCTAATCTGGGAGAACCGGGTTTGATTCCCCACTCCTCCACTTTCACCTGGCTGGATGACCTTGGGCAAGCCATAGTTCTGATAAGAGCTGTTCTTGAAAAAGAGCCGTTTCTGTCAGAGCTCTCTCAACCCCACCTACCTCACAGGATGTCTGTTGTGGGGAGGGGAAGGGAAAGGAGTTTGTAAGCCGCTCTGAGACACCTTTTGGTAGTGAAGGGTGGGGTATAAATCCAGTCTCCTCCTCCTCTTCTTAGCATGGGTACATGTCCCACAGTTTCCAAAATGAAAACAGACACAAAGCATTCAGTTTCTCTGCCATCTCCCCATCTTCCTTAAGCAATCCTTTCACTGCTTTGTCATCCCAGGGCCCAACTGCTTCCCTAGCCGATTTCCTGATCCTGGTATATTGGAAGGAAATGCTTATTGTTTGTCTTAACGTTTTTAGCAATCTGCTCCTCAGATTTTCTTTTTGCTTACCTTTATGGTCCACTTACATCTCTTTTGCCAGAGCCCGTGCTTCTCTCCACCTCATTTGGGAAAGCCTTTCACTTTTTGAACGCAGCAGCCCTTTTTGTTTTATTTTTTCTGGCTCCCTTTTAGACTTTGTGGTACCTTTCCAAACTCTTTAGGTATCCGTTGTATCTGGGTCCAGTTAGTGTGGTTTGAAGTAGTTTCCAGGAAGAAGCTGGATTGAACCAGCTCTTGTGTGTAAATCACTGCAAAGTGGCTTTTAGTGGAAACAGGGGGCCAACAGCGCCTTTACTGTAAGCACCAAAACGCGGCCAAATGTACCCAAAGCGACAGGCGTCCCGGCTAGGAAGGAAGGCCCACAATGAGTCTGTTAGCCAGCTCACTGACCTCAGATAGAGCCCTCTACGTCGTCTACACTAAGGCTTAATCTGCTTCCGCTCTTAAAATCTCCCAGAAAAAAGAATTTTGTTAGTTCCTCTGGCAAATGGTTCCGTTGTGCAACATCTGTCTCAGCAACAGAACCTTCCTTAGCATATCCCCAGTCCTGTCTCATCTGGGTAAGAAGTGCAGTGTTTTTCCAATGAGCCAGGCTTGCCTGTCTTCTTCTGCAGTAAAATGGGGGGGGGGGGGTTGTACATTGTGTGTGTGTGTGTGTGAAGTGCCATCCAGCCACAGCCGATTTACGGCAACCCCGTCGAGGCAAGAGATGTTCAGAGGAGGTTTGTTTTCGCCCGCCTATGCGTAGCGACCCTGGAATTGGTTGGTGGTCTCCCTTCCAAGTGCTAAACAGGACCAACCTTCTTTGGCTTCCAGAGAGCCAGTTTGGTGTAGTGGTTAAGTGCGCGGACTCTAATCTGGGAGAACCGGGTTTGATTCCCCACTCCTCCACTTGCACCTGGCTGGATGACCTTGGACAAGCCGTAGTTCTGATAAGAGGTGTTCTTGAAAAAGAGCCGTTTCTGTCAAGAGCTCTCTCAGCCCCACCTACCTCACAGGGTGTCTGTTGTGGGGAGGGGAAGGGAAAGGAGTTTGTAAGCCGCTCTGAGACTCCCTTGGGTAGTGAAGGGCGGGGGATAAATCCAATCTCTTCTTCTTCTTCTTTTACCTCACAGGGTGTCTGTTGTGGGGAGGGGAAGGGAAAGGAGTTTGTAAGCCGCTCTGAGACTCCCTTGGGTAGTGAAGGGCGGGGGATAAATCCAATCTCTTCTTCTTCTTCTTTTACCTCACAGGGTGTCTGTTGTGGGGAGGGGAAGGGAAAGGAGTTTGTAAGCCGCTCTGAGACTCCCTTGGGTAGTGAAGGGCGGGGGATAAATCCAATCTCTTCTTCTTCTTCTTTTACCTCACAGGGTGTCTGTTGTGGGGAGGGGAAGGGAAAGGAGTTTGTAAGCCGCTCTGAGACTCCCTTGGGTAGTGAAGGGCGGGGGATAAATCCAATCTCTTCTTCTTCTTCTTTTACCTCACAGGGTGTCTGTTGTGGGGAGGGGAAGGGAAAGGAGTTTGTAAGCCGCTCTGAGACTCCCTTGGGTAGTGAAGGGCGGGGGATAAATCCAATCTCTTCTTCTTCTTCTTTTACCTCACAGGGTGTCTGTTGTGGGGAGGGGAAGGGAAAGGAGTTTGTAAGCCGCTCTGAGACTCCCTTGGGTAGTGAAGGGCGGGGGATAAATCCAATCTCTTCTTCTTCTTCTTTTACCTCACAGGGTGTCTGTTGTGGGGAGGGGAAGGGAAAGGAGTTTGTAAGCCGCTCTGAGACTCCCTTGGGTAGTGAAGGGCGGGGGATAAATCCAATCTCTTCTTCTTCTTCTTTTACCTCACAGGGTGTCTGTTGTGGGGAGGGGAAGGGAAAGGAGTTTGTAAGCCGCTCTGAGACTCCCTTGGGTAGTGAAGGGCGGGGGATAAATCCAAACTCTTCTTCTTCTTCTCTTCTTGTCACTCGTCTCCAAGAGGATGAGGAGCCCTTCACAAGCGCTCTTTGGGTGCGATCTGGCAACCAGTTGCTGATCCAGCTAATAGCAGCAGGCTCCAAAGCGCGTTTTTATGATCCCTTTCATCCCATCGCTACTCCGAGAAGGTGGCATCTCAACTGAAAGAGCGTATGGGTGCAGAAGTGCAGGATCTTCTAGGCTGGTTCTTGCCGCCTTCCATACTTTGTGAAAGGGGCTGTGTAGAGGAGCATCCCCAACCTTATCTTCATTCTTGTATGCCTGGCACATATGTGGCATATTCATTTATACCCCCTTTTTCTCCCTGATTAGAATCATAGAGTCGGAAGGGAACTCCGGGGTCATCTAGTCCAACCCCCTGCACAAGGCAGGAACTTCACAAATACCTCCCCCTCCACACCCACAGTGACCGCTGTTCCAGGCCCAGAAGATGACAAAAAAACCCTCCAGGTTCCCCAGCCAAGCTGGCCCGGAGAAAAATTGCTTCCTGGCCCCCAAAGTGGCGATCAGCATTTCCCTGGGCGTCTAAAGAAAGGGTCACAGGAACTAAGCACCGAGGGAACCCTTCCTGCCCTCCCTTCTCATGATCTGCCTCAGTCCACACAATCAGCATTGCTGTCAGATGGCCATCTGGCCTCTGCTTGAAAACCTCCAAAGAAAGAGAGCCCACCACCTCCCGAGGAAGCCCGTTCCAGTGAGGAACCGCTCGCCAGGAAGTTCTTCCTCACGTTTAGCCGCAAACTCTTTTGATTTAATTTCGATCCATCGGTTCTGGACCCAGAGTGTCTTTTGACATCTATCCTCTCTTCTGCTGAATCCTCACAACACTTGCCACGTTAGGGGTAGGCTGAGATATCGAGAGGGGCCCAAGGTCATCTGGCGGACTTCCTCGGCAGAGTGGGGGGGGGGCGGATTTGAACCCAGTCCGGTTCCCAGTCTGACAGTCTAAATCTGTTGGAATTGCAAGTTGCTTACACTTCAGTCATTACAGAGTTAAATGTTGTTTGTTAGGAAACAGGATGTTACGTTACATAATGTATTCAACAGGCGGGAAAGTTTGTGGGAGTTGTTTACCCTAATGAAGTGACCTGTAACCTTTGTATTGGTCAACTGACAACTTGTTTTGTGGAAATGCTTTGATCTAGCATTCATGTATTCACAAGGTTTATGGCCCTTTGTGTGAACCAAAAGAGGAAGTTCTCTACTAGAAGCCACGACAGATAGAAAGATGTAGCTGTTAGCATATATTACTGAGAGTAACTGCAAGTATGTAACCTTTTATTTTATTTCTTTTATCCAAAGTACCCTACCCATGTTTTATTTTGTTTTTATAGTAAAGATATTTTCCTTTTACTAAGTGTGTGCTCTTATGTTTGCAATATGACCATCGACCCTGAATCAAAGAATCCCAACAAAATCACAACACCGAGCCAAACGTTTTGCAACATCCATACCGGCTTCCATTCGTTCCTGGGCCCAAGGCACTCTTGCAGGAGATTCACTTGGCTAACAACCATGCTGCCCCCCCCCTTTTATGTTGCACTGCAATTTATCTTGTTCTGCGTGTTTCCTTGTGCTTAATTAGAGCTGAAACAAACGTCTGATGCACTGGCGTCCGCTAGCATGAGCCAGTTACTAATGGCTCTATATTTTTCCTGAATTGTTGTACAGCTGGACAAGGTTTAAAGAAATCTGAGCCCCCAGGCCCATCTGAGCTAGTGTCAGCTGTCTGCCATGTGTTTACCATGAGCTGAGTTGTTTTCAGAACAGACGGAGGAGCCTGCAGCATGTGAAAAGCCACATCCCGTTGCCCCGAATGCTCACGTCTGGTGGGGGGACATGAAGGGCTTGCTCAGTAAAATATAACATTTTTACCTTTTTTGGGGGGGGTGTCAGCTGAGTTGAGGCTACTAACCATTTCTCTTGTCTCGCCCCCACCCTCACTCAAGCTATTATTCAAACCTGGTTCTCCCAGATCCTAACCTAGCACTCTTACCTGCTACACCCTGTTGGCTCAGTGCTTTTAAACAGAGGGTGCTGGGGCGATGTATTTCTGAATACATACTCCAAGAAAGGAAACCATCTAGGAATCAAAGCTGGATGAGCAACAAGATTTCCGGCATATTGAATAGAATCTGAGATTTTGTCCATCGCATAATATTACCATATCGTACCAGTCCACACCAAAGAAATTTCACGAACTCTTCAACGACTCCTGATGTGACAGTGACTTTTGTGGAGCTTGCAGCTTTACTGTATTGGGTTGCGCTATCGTTAGCAGAAAAATTTCTTGTACTTGAACGACATCTGTGTAGTCTCAGATTTGTTGTGTTTATGGTTATTTATTTGACACTGTATTTCTAGAATACAATGGTTTTTAATAATTTCTAAAATATTTATTGTGTATTTGATAACTGATTTTTATATTGCTGTTTTAACTATTGTTTCTCTGTAAGCTGCCCAGAGCCTGCCCTGGCGGGGAGGGCGGGGTAAAAATTGAAGTAATAAATAAATAATAAATAAAAAATTTTAAAAATTTAAAAATGGGGGAAAAATAGAGGCTGATGCTCCCAAGGCTAGGTTTTTTTTTTAATTAACTCCAGGATCATCTGAGCAGTATTCCCTCTAAGCCGAGTTCGTGTGAGCTGGCTCACAGTTTTTTAGCCTCCGGCTCACGCATTTTTGTCTTCACTCAGGAAGGATGGCTCCAGAGCAAACTAATTGATGCAGGAGCCAAATTGCTCGCTCACGACTTTAATGGGCACTGGAGCTTTTATGCACCTGAAACGAGGCAAGGGTCCTCTCTGCTATTGTTTATTGTGCCATCTGTTTGTTTTATTGGTTTCATCGCTTTTATTGTTTTATGAATCTTGTGTTGTAAGCTGCCCTGGGCCCACTTGTGGGATAGGGCGGGGTATAAATTAAATAAATAATAATGACGATGGTGCCAGTAGCTCACAAAGTAGAATTTTTACTCACAAGACTCCAGAGCTTGCTTTCTTTCTTTCTTTCTTTCTTTCTTTCTTTCTTTCTTTCTTTCTTTCTTTCTTTCTTGATTTGTATCCCGCCCTCCCAATGGCTCAGGGCAGCTAACATGCGGCAGAGCCGAATTGAATAGATAAAATACAATAAAATAAGCAACATTTAAAACCACAATACAACCACAAAAATTAGAGGGAGCATTGCTCACAATCCCCTTTCCCTTCCCCTCCCCTGTGAGGTAGGTGGGGCTGAGAGAGCTCTTTGGAGGACTGCTGGTGAGAGAACCACTCTGAAAGAACTTGTGACTGACCCAAGGTCACCCCAGCAGCTGCACGTGGAGGCATGGAGGGAGCGCCGCTTCTGAGTGTTACTGTGATCAGCCCTAAACTGGATGTAATCCTCTCCCTGTGAACTTCAGCCAGTCCCGAGCAGAGAGAATCGAGGATGGGCCGTCGGGTAATAACTAACTTCCTCTTTGTGTCTCTTGTACCAGATAACTTGATGCCCGGCATGTGCCTAGAGTGCTATCCGGGTCCACTCGCCCCGAGAAAGCAGGCTGGTAACCTCCTGGACGCCCTGGAGCGCAATGAACAGGGCTGCGGGGAGACAGCGGAGAAAGACGGCTTGCCAGGAGAAGAAAAGGTATGGACAGGATGGGGGAGGGGGTCTGTGGCTCAGTGGAAGAGCCGCCGAAATGGTGAGCACCTTATGCCGTTCCTTGTTTTGGAACTGGGGGGGTCTTCAGGAACGGCCTGCGGGTTATTAAGGCCCAGGGCGGTGAATGAAGATTCCCTCTGGGAACCTCTTGGGTAAGCTCCTCTCTGCAAGGTGCATGGTTTCAGGGGTAGGCGCTCCTGGGAGGCTACCAGTGGCTGGGCTGCTGGTCGCAAGCCAGCGTAATGGCTCCAGACCAGGGTTGGTGGCTCGCCCACATATTAGCCAAGGAGGCTGGACGTGGCCTCTCCAGGTGAAAAGGATCAGGCAGTCGGCGATGTCTCTGAGATCTCCGCCTGAGACCCTGGAGACCTGCTGCCTGTCCGATAGACAACACTGACCCTGATGGGCTTATGGTGCCGTTCGGCATAAGGCAGCTCTCCTGTGTTCACGATGCACAGCGCCAGCAATCCCTTCCTTCTCCAAAATCCGGCGGAACGATAATCGATAAGACAGGAGAAAGATGAAAACACATTATGAGGAAACTGTGGAATGTTTTGAGTAGGTTGTTATCGTGGTCTACTAAGCTACCATGTCATAAGGTAAAGGTTTCCCTTGCTCGAAAGCCAGTCGTATCCGACTCTAGGGGGCAGTGCTCATCTCCGTTTCCAAGCCAAAGAGCCAGCGCTGTCCAAAGATGTTTCCGCGGTCATGTGGCTGGCATGACTGGACGCCGAGGCGCATGGAACGCTACTACCTTCCCACCGAAGCGGTACCTATTTATCTACTTGCAATTTTTTGCTTTCAAACTGTTAGGTTGGCAGGAGCTGGGGCCAGAAATGGGAGCTCACTCCGTCATCCAGCACTCGGGTCTGGAACTGCTGAACTACTGACTTTCCGGTCTGCAGTTCAGCATCTTAACATACTTTTTAATCGATGATATTCCTTAATATCTGTAAAAATTACCCTCTGTATTGTGTTTTTATAATTTTATTTTCTTCTCTTTTTTCCTTACCCCCCCCTTTTCTTTATTCTGTATTCCTATAAAAGTTAAAACGAAATTTTAAAAAACCTCAAAAGCCTGCAGAACAGTAATGTATTGTTGCTAGGCAGTGCTCTTAGGCTTAAGAGGTATAGGTCAAGGGCTGTTCAGATGGTACAGAAATGAACGCTTGTAGAACCGTGGCTTTTCCGCACTGGTTTCTAAGCCTGACTTTGGCTGTATTAAGCAGCCCAAATTGCCCTGACTAGCTAATCTGATCTCATCAGAGCTTGGAAGCTAAGCAGGGTTGGCCACGGTTAGATCTTGGATGGGAGACCGCCAAGGGATGCTGGGGTTCCTACGCAGAGGCAGGCAGTGTCGAACCACCTCTGCTCATCTCTGGCCTTGGAAACCCCGTGGTCCTGGGGTCACCATGAGCCAGTTGCAACTTGACAGCACACAGTGATGGTGACGATTGATGATGATTGGCTGTACTTGCGGCATGTTCTAGAGGTCCTCTGCCTGGTTGATTTCCATGTTTAGGGATTGAGTTTGGACATAACACTCTGACGATGACATTGCAAGGCATGTCCATGACTCAAAAACATATACGTGGGGTTCTGTTACAGAGTTTGACAGAAGTTGAGGGCAGCGTTTACTCTAGGATGAGTCAGTGTGAGCTAGCTCAGAGTTTTTTAGCCTCCAGCTCACACATTTTGTCTTAGCTCAGGAAGGATGGGGCTCCAGAGCAGACTAATTTATGCAGTAGTCAAATTGCCAGTAGCTCACAAAGTAGAATTTTTGCTCACATGACTCCACAGCTTAGGGAGAGCATTGGTTGAGGGATGCTCTGGTAGGCTAGCATATCCAGAGCTCTGCCTGGCCCAGAAGAGATTGTAATAGATCTGTGACGACCCCTTATCTGGGGAGGTCTGGGTTCCCTTTAAAGTGTTCTTTATGTTTTGTTTTACTGTGTATATCCGGCTGCCACCAGGAAATTTAAGGCTTTCCAAACCTGTATACTATACTATTTCTATCACTGGGTAGGTAGGTCGGTTTTAAGGCTTTCGAGGTAGTAATGTGGTCCTGGGAAGTATTTCTTTCAGAACTGGTATCTTAAATAAAAGTAGATTTATTGATATAATTTGTAAATAATATGGTAGTACACTGTAACTAGGAATGGGTAAATACTAAACAATTGCTTTGATATTTCACACACTTTTCTCTCTCACTGTCAGGGATCTTGGCATGTAACTTTGTAACACTTTTTTCCTTAAGGCCATATACGTTTACTGTTTCACTTTAGCCTGTCACTCACACTTTTTTTTTCTCTATATAACTTTACTTTCTTGTTTCATATATATTACACTTTTCTTCATACACAGAACTAACTCCTAAGCACACACAAAACTGCTTCTCTCTCAGACTTCAGAACTAACTCCTAAGCACACACAAAACTGCTTCTCTCTCAGACTTCAGAACTAACTCCTAACAACCACCGTCTTCATCAACTGTCATCCTTCAACTGTCACTCTTGACTGACATACCCGTTCATCCACTAATTTTTACTTCCAAAACCCCTCCCCCTTTCTGCCAATCACCAATCACACCACTTGCCTGTTTCAACCACTCTAGACTATCACACAGCCCATGCAACTAAACTTTTAAAAAGACACACACACACACATAAAACACGGAATCATTACAAGATCCTATATCGTACTACTCCTCGTGTATGGTGTAAGCCTGGTGTGCTCCCTAGATGGAATGGATTGGGGTATAAACAGATAAATAGGTTGGAGAGGGGGGGAAATGTTACAGATGTCTTTTTTTACAGCTTTTGCACTCAGTGGTTCATTTCGATTTCCTGTTTGGGCTTGTATAAGCCACCATGACTTATTATATGCAATGTCAGTTTTGTTGTTAGTGTAAAACTCTTTATTTTGATGAGTGAGCTTATTTTTCTCTAGAGTGAAAACATGTTCTTATTACATATATTTTGCATTGGAAAGATCCCCAAGGGGGTCACTGCGTCCTCTCAAATACTTGCAGATGGAACACAGACGTCAGTTTTTGTGAGGGCAGGCAACAGCCAACGCTTGAATAAAGAGCCTTCTCAGAAAGCTTGTGCTTAGGATTGTAAAAGATTTCACATTTGAGGAGCGTATGGCCTGGCTCTCTTTACGTCGCCAAAATCCATCTGCCTCAATTAATTTTATTCCCCCTCGCGTCCTGATTTATTTTCCATCCCACCTCTACTATTTAAATAACGTTCAAATCATATTCAAATCGAGTCAAATAAAAGGAAGCAGGTAGACCTTGGCGCCATTTTGAATTTGAATTGTCAGCTGTTCTTTGTTAATTTGGGGAATCCCGAAGCATTCTTTGCGGGGGGCGGGACAGCCAGCCTCCCTTCATCTCCTCTGTCCTCCATGAAGCATGTGTCTTCCAGAAGCACAGATGTTTTGTGGCAGACTAGGACCCTGATAAGAGAACAAAGCTGTTCTTTGCTGTTGAGTTATATCGGGATGGGGGGGATACTGAGCTGGCGGAAGGAAGTTGTATTAGAAGAAGAAGAAGAGATTGGATTTATACCCAGCCCTTCACTACCCAAAGGAGTCTCAGAGCGGCTTACAAACTCCTTTCCCTTCCCCTCCCCACAACAGACACCCTGTGAGGTAGGTGGGGCTGAGAGAGCTCTGACAGAAACTGCTCTTTCTCAAAAACAGCTCTGACAGAACAATGGCTTGCCCAAGGTCATCCAGCAGCTGCAAGTGGAGGAGTGGGGAATCGAACCCAGTTCTCCCAGATAGAGTCCGCGCACTTAACCAGGACACCAAACTGGCTCTTGATTAACATTGTTATATTTTCTCAGTTATCTCAGTTAATATTGTTATCTTTTCAGGCTCGCCGGCTATCGACTCTCTCCCTTCAGTACGAGAAGAAACTCATAGACGGGCAGAAGGGAGGCAGAAAAAAAATAAAGATAGTCAGCAATCCGGTATGTCGCTCCGGAACCTGACCCGAGGGGGTGTCACGGGGACCCTCGCGTGTGTTGTCTGCAGCTCTCTCGTTGGTTTAAAGCAGGGCTCTTTTTGTAGAAAA
>NW_015161557.1:0-2179 GCF_001447785.1 Gekko japonicus
AGTTTAAATGGCTCAGAGCTGAACCCAGGAAAGTCCCTTTTAACAACTGTGTTGCCCAGAGCTGAGCAGTTTGCTCTGCACAGGTCAGCTGTTTGAAAGGGGTTTTTTGGGCAGTAAGCTCCAGAGACTAGCTGCCAAAGAAACCCTCTTTAAACAGCTGAGCAGCAATTGTTCTGTGCCTCTCAACTGTTTAAAAGGGATTTCTTGGGCAGTGAGCCAAAGAAAGCCCTTTTAAACAGCTGAGAGACACAGAGCAAATTGCTCCGCACAGAGCAGTTTGTTCTGTGCCTTAGCTTTTAAAATGGGATTTCTTGGGCAGTGAGCCCCAGGGGCTGGCTACCAAACAAAGTCCCTTTAAATTCCTGTTTTCTGCTCTGGCCAGGAACTATCACAAACCGCACAAACTTCCTTAAAAGTTCCCAAAGCATGAACAGGGCAAAATGTGTCATGAATGTCTGAAGCACATTGGTTCATGGTTCAGTTCGTGCCTATCCCTAGTGACCACCAGTTAAGCTCTCTTACTGAAGAACTTACCATTTTGTGAACCTTTCTAGTTTTTGTTTTCTTTTTTTAATGCTGTGTATTTTCCCTATAGTGCTGCAATGCTGGCTCTTTTTTTGCATTTTTTCCTTTTTCACAGACCACCCCACTGGGGGGAGTGAATTGCATATCTCCAAAGCAATCTAATAGCTTTCCTTTGCACTACTCAGGTGCTTGGTTCAGAGGCATGGGATCTAACAACAGTGTTTGTTTACACTTCTCTGGTTGCCTTTAATTCTTTATTTCATTAGGTTAAGAGTCTATTTTTACCGCCCAAAGGAAAGGGCCTATGGGATTCAAAGTTAGGGTTGCCAAAAGACCTTGAAAAATATGTTCAATTTGGAATGGGCATGAACCAGGATGAACTTCCCCCACTTCACAAACTGGTACAGGTTTGTAAGGTTCGTCAATCTTCCCCCCTCCGTTCTGCTGGGGCAGGTCCCCGAGGCAAGCAGAATGGAAAGGGGGGGATTTCCCTTCCCTTAAATGTGTTTTTAAACTCCAATCCCACTTGGACTCCAATCCCACATGGCACCCACTTGCAAAACCCACATAAAGGGAATGCTTGGAAGCGGTGGGAGTGAGAGGGATTGCTGAAGTGACTTGCATCTATTTCAGCCTGAAGCCACTTCAGCAATCCCTCTCACTCTCCCCACTTCCCACAACGAACCCCATGGAGCTCCCAAAAATCACATGGAGGGTCATGGGAGGATTGTGGATAGGGATGGGCATGAACCTTTGTTTGCAAACCACAAACAAGCCCAAATTCATGATGAATTTAGGTTCATGGTTTGGTTTGTGCCCATCCTGAGTAGAAATGGGCACATGAAACTTTTCATCTCATGGAGCTGTGATGGAGAAGTTAAGTTCCACCTCTCCCTAACAGTGACCAATGGGAGCTAACAGAATGTTGGTGAAAGGTTGTTAATTAAAGCCATTACTTCAGTTAAAAGGAGAGTTAGAACTGGCTGGACAAGGAGCTGGAAGCGTCAGCCAGTGCAGGGTAGAACAACAGTTTGATGCGCTAGGAGGTCAAGAATTCTGAATGCCTGAACAGAGCTACAGTTCAAAAGTTCAAATGTGGAGAAACTATGTAACTGACTACTTGAATAACTCCAATGGTTTGTTTAACTATGAATAAAAGTTAATTTCTTCTCTGTTTAACCCTGTGGACTGGAAGTGTATAGTCTCAGAGAAACATACACATATCCATAAGATCTCCCCCCCCCATCTATACACAAGGAATAAGGCCCATTGTGGAAATAAATACGAGCTCTAGAAAGAGGCTCTGGGCAGGTGCCCTGGCCTTGGGCATGCAGCGTCAATTTGCTGTTGTGACCTCAGCAGGGTATAATACAGAGCTTACCATTTTTTCCAGGGAAACTGATCTCTGCCATCTGAAGAGCAGTTGCAATTCTGAGTGATCTCCAGTCATCCGCTGGAGATTGGCAACAATGGTTCCACAGGAGGAAATGGCTGGTTTGGAGGGTAGAGTCTATGGCATTGTAACTGTCTTGGAGGTAGCAACCGTATCTCCTTCCCAGGCAACAACATACTATTATCTACCCCTCTGACTTCAGCTTTCTATCTCCCCACACACACACACCTGGAGCCTCTAAATAGGAAAGTTACACTCTTT
>NW_015161557.1:2204-39831 GCF_001447785.1 Gekko japonicus
CTCTTTCTCCTCTGCAGTGGGGACCCAACCAGGAGGGGAAGCAACCTCAGCAGGGTATAATGACTCAGAGGCCACCCTCCAAAGCAGCTATTTTCTCCTGGGGAAATGATCTCTGCTGTCTGGAGAGCAGTTTTAATTCTGAACGATCTCCAGTCCTCGGCTGGAGAATGGCAGCAATGATTCCCCAGGAGGAAATGGCTGGTTTGGAGGGTGGAGTCAATGGCATTGTAACTGTCTGAGATCCCACTGCTCCTCAAACCCCACCATCTCCAGGCTCCACCCCTCAAATTTCCAGGAATTTCCCAACCTGGTGGTGGCAACCCTATTTCCTTCCCAGCCAATCATCAACATACCATTATCTGCCCTCTGACTTCAGGTTTCCATCTCTTCCCCCCCCCTCCCTGTAGCCTCTACCTAGGAAAAGTACAGTCTTTCTCCACAGTGGAAACCAAAGCAGCTCACATCATTCTCCTCTACCCCTTTTGATTTGCACAATAACCCTGTGAGGTCTCACAGCCACCACCCCCAGCAGCAGTCGCACAGAGCTCTTGCCCCCGCCCTGCCCAGGCTGCTGCTTCCCTTTCCTCATCCAGACAGATGCCCGCTTTGCATGGCACCCCTTCCACAGAGAGGGGTGGAGAAATGAACAGGTAAGCACCACTTCTTAGGGTGCAGCAGATGGCCTGAGGGCGCAACTTGCCATTCCCACATGCCTTCCCCTTGCCTGGCACAAAGCTCTGTCTCACAGCCCCGCTCGAGGTCTCTGTCCCCAGCAGCCCCTTCTGCCCCAGGCGGTGTTTTGGGCAGCCACCAGACCCCTTTAGGTGCTGCATAACCCCCCCCCCGATTCTCGCCAGCCAGAGCGGCCACAAGGGGCAGTGACGGCAGCAGCAGCAGCAACACCAGGCGAAACCTTCTCGCCATGTTGCCACCTCTGGCCCAGTGTAACTGGCCTCATGATTGCTGCCTTGCCTCCCCATAGCTGGGCTGAAGAGGGTCCTCTGGGAGGCATCGCTTTGGTGCCCAAGATTCAGGTGTGCACATTTTCAAGGTGGCGATTCCCCAGGATAGAGCCATCTTTCTAGTGCAAGCCACCTGCCTGTAGTTGCGAGGAGGGAGCGCAAGATTTGTTTATAATGATGAATATCAATATGTCTAATAAATGTTGGAAGTGTAAAAAAGTGGAGGGCTGTTTTTACCATATGTGGTGGACAGGCGAAAAAGCAAAGAAATTTTGAAGTGAGATCCATGCAGAGGCCGCAGCACTTACCCATAGCCTCTTTCTAAAGTTCCTTGTATTTATTTCCCCAACGGGCCTTATTCCTAGTATATAATAATAAAGCAGTATGACATCCTGAACAGGCATACAAGGGGAATTTGACTTAAGGTTTTATAGGTTTGGGGCCTCTTATGAAGTCAGAGAGAGAGACAAGGACAGAAGTTTAGGCAAGGAAAAACTCCTGCATAGCCTTTTAGTCTCCACATCCTGCAAATTAGCAAGTATAAAAGTTATACGCTAATAATATTTGTTTGAGATCAGTGTGTGCTATGCAAAAGGGAAAATGCACAAGAGAAATAAACATTTGGATAACATAGCTTCTGGCTCTGTCTTGTGTAGTCAAACAAACCCTTACTGATAGATATATGTAAGCCAAGTTGCTATCAATTTGGCTCTCACCAGGCCATTATAGTAACAAAGGAAATTTGCTTTGGGTGATGTGGCACACAAAGGTCTTCTCCTTCTGCCAGCAGCGCAATAGTGTCATCTCTCTGAATAAACAGATCTACTTAGAATGCAAATGACCTGATGAAACACCAAGTAGTAACAGGTAGAAAAATGAGAACTCGAGACACATCTCTGTATTTATTCAATGATAATTATTAACAGAGTTTCAGGCACAGTGTATATATTTCTTCATTCTAAATTATATCCTGTTAATGAAAATTACTTACTCCATGCAGAGCCTATACCCCACGTGGCTTTCTAACCAAAAGATGAAGAATTCAATTACAGACAATTTGAACACATTCCAATTATTCCACTCCTTCAAGTTATTTTATCTAATAAGTGTTCTTGGAATTCTTTTAGAAATGTGCATCTTTCCATAGTGCAAATTATTTGAGTGATGCGTTTATATTAGTTCAGTCAGCTCATGTCCCCTGCCTCTAATTATGTATCATACATGCTGCTATTTAACCCTTTAAACATACCACAGGAAGCGTGGTGCAATAGTTAGACTGTCAGACTAGGATCTAGGAGATCCGGGTTCAAATCCGCACTCTGTCAAGGAAGCTTGCTGGGTGACCTTGTGCCAGTCACATATTCTCAGCCAAACTTACCTTTCAAGGTTCTTGGGAGCTTACCTTGGAGGAAAAGGGGAACAATGTAAGCTGCTTTGGATCTCCACTGGGGAGAAGAGCAGGGTATCAATGAAGTAAATAGATAACTACATTCTTTGATTCCATGTTGTGTATAAATCTCATTTAGTCACCAGTATTGGGTAAACTTTGAGATTTTCCCAATTCAAATCTTCATGTATATCATCTACATAAGCCAGGATCCTGTTGTGAAACATTACTGTAATGAGTTACTGGACTCGGGCAATCCGAGACTTGCCCAGTAATCAAATGTCTAGCAATCACTAACTTCCACTGACGATCCAGCTTTCTACTCTGCTGGTTCATTAGAATTACTTATCTAGTCAGAGGTTATATAGAATCTGTACGGCATTTAATTTGCCTAGCAACCATTCACGTATTTGTCAGTGACAGCAGTCACAGAACATAATGAGAAACAGGGATAGACAAAGCAGTTTGGATAAGACCAAAGCCAACCTAAGCTGGCAGAAAACCAAATACGTTAAGTACTTTCATGTATCTTCATTATGCACTATGAAAAAATGCCTTCAAAATTTGGGGTTGGTTCCTTTGAGAAGCTAATGATTAATAACTATACAGTACAATAATTTTTACACACTAGGGAAACAGAACAAAATTCCTGCAATCCGGTCATCAGGGCAGCCATATTATTAGGTCTGGTGACCAAGAAAAGAAAATACACTCTCTGGCCTCCTTTACTGCTCCACAAAGAAACACTGTTCAATGGCTAGTCTGCAGGGATCAGCTCTGCCTGTACAGGACCCAGCACACATACAAGGCTCTCCTTAGGTTATATCCCTGAGAATGGTATTTGCAAAGAATAAAAGAACTAGCTAATGACCTTCCATGGCTGCTAAAATCTTCCTTCAAGAACAAAAGAGTAAGAAAGTTGGAGGGAGGAATGAAAATAGAAACCTGGGAGAGGGATATGGATAAAAACAAGAAAAGAAGGGAAGACAGAAATGACGGAGTAAGATCAAGAAAGCAAGAAAGAGAGAAGGAAGATATGGCAAGCACTATGAGGAATATAAGAGGCACACCCTATGAATCTTCCAAAGGTAGTTAAAAGCACCACAGTCACAGGTGCTATCTGTCCAAGCAGTCAGAGTACCAGTTGATATGGAAGCATTATCAAACTGCAGACCTGGGGCTTTCATGGGAATGTAACCCCATCTAAAGAAGCCACGAGACAAGACTCATATACGATTCAGACCCAGGTACACCTCCTTCTTGTCAGTGTCTAACACCACTGAGAGATCCCAAAGGGACACACTCCCCTGTCTGTCTTGTCCACTGTCTATCTTATCCTGTGGATGGTTGTCCACTGAGGCATTCAATGCCCCTGGCGTAGCTAGTTGGTAATAATAGTAATATCAGCTATCATAGACGTTTCACAAAACTAGGGGAGAAATCTGGCTATTAAGCCAGTGAGGCCGGATTCAACACAATTCCAGCATTGCTGTATATTTTATACACATCAAGGTATAAGAACAGCCCTTAGGATCATGACCTCAGCACATACTATGAGTAAATGTTTTAATGAAAACCAAGTAGGGTTCCCAAGTACTTACCGTGATCCGGCGGGGGAAACATGCTCCCCGGCCGGACCATTTCTCCCTGTAACACACCATGCCGTCGCCAGGAAGTGATGCTGGGTGACGCTCTGGCAATGGGACTGAAAACTCAATGGTACCTGGTGATGGCATGGTGCGGCGCGTCTGTTGTCCCCGCAGGAATGATCCTCCGCATACTATCAGGTATGAAGCAAGATGACAGCCTAAGAAAGTAAATGGTGGAGATCATTCTGATCTGGTTGACAGCAGAAGGAGTCATATGATCATGTCACCAGGTTAAGATTGCATCTCAGTTGCATCAGCTAAAATGATGTCACCATGAGTCAGCACTGATCACTGATTGGTGCTGAACATGTATATAAGTGTGTAAAGTACTTGTAGAGGTGTTCACTCTGTGAATGCCTTGCTGCGGAGCACTCTGCCGGATTGTACAGCGATTTGGAGTTGGAGAGTGCTATATGAACTGTGTATATATCTGTCTAAATAAATCCACTGTGAATAGTCAGCACTAGCAACCTGGTACGTGTGGTTACTAGACGCTTCATACGCTAACAGAATCGCCCCCACGTGGGAGCAGCCTAGCTAAAGGCCCTGAGTGTCAATGTTCTACCAAGACACATACAGAGGTAAGCTTTGCTCACTAAATTTATCTGCCATAAAAAGGAATTGACAAATTCCATGAAGAGCTTTGTGCATGTGTTAATAGGGTGGAACACAAATCTAAGACTCACCCTTCCCCATTGTTTGTGCATGCAGAATGTGTATGCCAGGACTTTGTGTGAACCGGCCATAAAAATTAAAATGTACTCCACTCTGCTTACTGTGTGTTTAGGAGACTTTGGAGAAAAAGACAGTGTACAGAAGAAAAAGCGAACGAAGGCTGCATATGAGAAGAACAAATAATGCAGTTTTTCTCCCTCACTATGATTTCTTCAAGTCCTCATTTTATGGTGGTCAGCATCTCATACTGCGGAGCTGGGAGTCGTTATGCTAATGAAATCTTTATTAGTAAGAAGATGACAGACCTGTGGCCAAATCTCTGGAAGCTTCGATCAGGAGTGAACCTGTGAATGGACAAGACAGTACTTTCTACAAACCTGGAAGAATGCACCAGGTTTGCAGAAAAATCTGAAATCTTAAAAAAGAAGGGAGGATTAACACACACACCCTTGGTAAAAGGAATGCCTATAGCTTTAAGAAACAAATTCCCTCAGAGGCTGTTGCTAAGTAGAAGAGAGAAGAAGAGATTGGATTCATACTCTGCCCTTTACTACCCAAAGGAGTCTCAGAGCATTTTACAATCCCCTTTCCCTTCCCCTCCCCACAACAGACACCCTGTGAGGTGGGCGGGGCTGAGAGAACTCTGACACAAACTGCTCTTTTTCAAGGACAGCTGTGCCAGAGCTTGTGACTGACCCAAGGTCACATCAGCAGGTGCAAGTGGAGGAGTGGGGAATCAAACCCAGTTCTCCCAGATTAGAGTCTGCCCACTTAACCACTACACCAAACTGGCCATAAATCTATGCAGAAAGTGCCATAAAACCTGACGATCAAAGAAAGTGAAAGCAGCAGGCAGTGAAGAAGGTGCCATAAAACCGGATGATCAAAAAAAGTGACAGCAGCATGCGACTGTGGAGGGGAATTTCTGTTCCAACGTGGGTTTGGTATAAAAACAGAGGGGAAAGCCAATGCAGAATCGCCCAAGGTCTAGAAAAGCAATAAGAACTTAATTTCATTTTTGCATGTAAATCAAAAGAAAGGAAAGGTACTCCTTTAGGGCTGCCATTATGAGTTGGAGAATTCCCAGAGATGTTGGGGCACAGGGGCAATGCCTGGGAAACGTTTAGTCTGGGGAGGGAAAGGAGCTCAGCGGGGATATGGTTACAGATATGGTTACAGAGAATCAGTTCTTCCCAGAAGAGAACTGATTCTCTGTAAATTAAAGGTCAGTTGTAATTAGGGCTGCCAAGCTGCAGCGGGGGATCCGCACGTCTTCACAGGATCCCTGCCGCGGGGGACAGCGATACGCGTTGCACCGCCGTCGCCAGGATGTGACGCTACACGTCGCTCTAACCCCAAGCTTCTCTTTAAGCAGGAGGCAGAGCTGAGTTGGCTGGGCAAAAACCAAAGAGAATCCCCCCCCCTTGCTGGGGAGGGAATTCTGAAAAGAGTGATTGCATTAAGAACTAATATTGGAGATAAATTGATTTCAGTCTCTACAGGTACAAAGGCTTGCTAGTTTATATGTGACTAACACCTCTGTACTTTGAAAGCACAAGCAACCTTTTAGCTTGGTAGGAAGCCTCAGTGTCTGACTGACTAGACAAACTGCTTACAGTTACTTGAAGCAAAGCTTTTCAAGAGGAATAGACCTTTCCCCATCTTCTGCACATACATGCAATTGAAAAAGTTGCTCCGAAGTTGCCTTCTGACACACTTCCGGTGATGTCAGGGGGTGTGGCATATGCAAATGAGTTATGCTAATGAGTTATGCTAATGAGCTCCTGCACCTCTTTTTCTACAAAATGACCCCTGGTTATGCACATGGGAAACAAACAGTAAAAAAAAAAAACCGACTCACCCGCCGTTGCATCAGATCACACAGTGACGGGCTGCGCCCGCAGCTACAAAGGGAGGTGTGATCTTGCAACTGCGTGTCAAATTCCTCCGGAGGGAATAGTCTCACTTCCCCTCTGCTTCAACTGGCACATATGACTGCAGCCTAACTCTTTTTTCTTCTAGATTTTACTGGTAGGACCCCCAGTTGTCTTAGATGTGTTCCTTCTTCCTTTCTCCTTTTCTTTACTTTTCCTCCTTCCTTTTTCTCCCCCACCCTTTTTCTCTCCTTTTCTTTTTCCTTCCGTTTACTGTTGGGGTTTTTTTTGTTTCCCTTATTTTTATTTATTTAGTCAAATAAGAATATGATTTCTAAATATGTTCAATCGTAAATTATGTTTTAAATTTGGGATTGATGTATAAGGTACACTAAATGTTTTAAATTTTTTAAAAAACGGAAACCCCTCATTTTCCTTAACATGTTGTGTTTTTTAATTGCTGCTTCCGTTCTTGCTAATAATGGTGGGGTGGTACTATTGTTTAGTATGCTGAATATTTTAAAATTATTTATGATGGGAACATATTAATTTAGAAAAGATGACTGAAAAGGAACGAGCTTTAAGAAAAATTATACATGGTGAACAGAAACGAAAAACAGAGTACATTGTTCCCCCGGCCACAATACTATACTTCAGGGACAGGCAGTAAAGTCAATGGACAGCACATTCTGAAGAGGTAAAACAAAAAGCTTTTAACATAGTGCGTAGTAAGCTTATGGAACCCATTGCCACAAGATGTAGTATGCTAGCTTAGATGGTTTAAATGGAGTCTATAAAAATTTAGAATGGATAGGTCCGTCAGTATCAGTTAGTGATGATGGTTAAATGTTGGCCAGTGTACCTCTGCACTGAAGAACAATGATGGATGGCAGGCTACTGCCATCGTGCATCTGGATAGTCATTAAGGAACAAGATAGATGACCACATACATCTTTGATGTGCTGTAATATGACTCTCCCAATATTCTAAACTATATAGGTTAGTCTATAGCCTGAGATGTTATCTCCTCATATTTTGCTTTTCTAGCTCAAGATGTTTCAGAGCCCATGTATGTTTTAAGTCTTGGGTTGTCCCACACAGCTGAGCACCTGAAAAAAGCAAGTCACAATACTTTATGTATCTCATACTCCAAATACCACATGCCCTGTATTTGGGCTCAGACTTGAGTATGGGACCTTCACAAAGGCATAGTCTTCACACAAGGCTTATAGCTATATATTTTCCCTTTTTTTAACTTGAAACAATTCCCATCTCCTGTAAAGCATTGTCGTAGCCAATGTAAACAAACCAGGCATAAAAATTATACTGATCCATGTTCTCTATAAGATGCAGAGATATTATGAATTAATATATATAAGTAGGGGTCCTTTTGTAGAAAAAGAGGTGCAGGAGCTCATTAGCATAACTCATTAGCATAACTTATTTGCATATGCCACACCCCCTGACATCACCGGAAGTGTGTCAGAAGGTAACACCCACCGCTCAGGCTCCACTGGACTGTTTTGGATTGCTAGCTATTGGGGGTGGGGGGAGCGTGCAGATCTGTCCTCGCAGAGGAGGGAGAGCTTGTACCTGAATAAAACTTGGTCTTAAAGGTGCCACTGGTCTGTTTTGGACTGGGGGGGCTCTGCAATTTACCTGCCTGCTTCTTGCTCTGACTGAGGGCTGCTGGGAGCAGGGGGTGGGGCCTGTTGCATGTGCCCGCCTCCTGGGCTCTTTACTGCCGGAGCTCTGCTCCTGTGCACTCCTGCAGAAAATGACCCCTGTATATAAGACATATTAGGATAGCAATGTTACATCCGTATTGCTAGAGTTCATAAAAATAGGCTCCACAGCTCAGCCCTGTTCTTATTTTTATATCCATTACTGGCAATTGTGCCACTTGTTTAATTCCCTAAGTATTTTGTGAAATTTAATTATGCAATCCATCATCTTCAGCTTTGTTAACAGAGACAAAACAATTACCTCACTCCTTACTATGTAGCAATGCTTTTGATGTCGTCTTCTAAATGTGAGCCCAGTCACTTCAAAAATGACTGTGTCACACACGCCAGGATGCATTAGGCAAAATATTGTGAAGAAACAAAGGAAAATTTGGCCGAGAGACATCCTGTGACGTTTACAAAGAAAGTATGGCTTCTGCTCAAATGGCTTCTATTTTCTCTTAACCAAATGGGTTAAGGGTGCCCTACTAGTCCTTTCACTCTCAAGAGTATGGTCTGAGTGACAGCCCACATGCTGACCCACTGCTATGGAACAGCACCCCTCACAAAGGGTGAGGCAGGCGCCCACCTTGGGAGCCTTCTGGCAAAGCTGTAAGACAAATGTTCTAGATAAATAAATAAACAGCACCCCAAATAAATATGGGGATTCATATGGAATTCTAACTGAACATGGAGATGTGAAGCTGCCTCATATTGAATCAGACCCTTGGTCTATTGACTTCAGTATTGTCTACTCTGCTGGGCTGCAACTCTCTAAAGGCTGCAATCTTTTACATTTTTGTTGTTGTTCAGTCGCACAGTCGAATCCGACTCTTCGCGACCCCATGGACCAGATCTCGCCAGGCCTTCCGGTCTTCCGCCGTCCTCTGAAGTTTGCTCAACTTCATGTTCGTTGCATCTATGACACTGTCTAACCACCTCATCCTTTGCCGTCCCCGTCTTCTTTGACCTTCAATCTTTCCCAGCATCAGGGTCTTCTCCAGGGAGTGCTCCCTTCTCATTGGGTGGCCAAAGTATTTGAGCTTCAGTTTCATTATCTCGCCTTCCAGGGAAGAGTCAGGGTTGATTTCTTTTAGGATTGACTGATTTGATCTCCTTGCAGTCCAAGGGACTCTCAAGAGTCTTCTCCAGCACCATAGTTCAAAAGAATCTATTCCCCGATCCTTTTTTAAACTGGAGATGCCAGGGATTGAACCTGAGTCATTCTGCATCCAAAACGCTTCCACTGAGTCATGGACTCTCCCCTGACTGCCTACATCATTATCACAGAAGTCATAGTGATCAACATACACTAGGCACCTTCTTGTGAGTACAACCCAGCACTAACCATAAAACCTCTTTGGGGACACAATAATGTGATAACTGACTGAAAAAAACTGGGACAGGAGAAAAAAACAGTCTAAAAAAAACCCCTGAAATCATCTTGCTGACTTGACTAACAAAGGTCCAGGTGTACTTTAGAAAGGCACACAATTAGTGAATGACCTGGCATGACCCAGTGCTGGAGCACTGCTGGAGTCAATGCCTGAGTGGAAGAATATTGGGAAATTATGCAAACTGCCCTGAGTGTAGAATATAAAGTTAAATATAAATAAAATACAGTTGTTGTTGTTGTTCGGTCACACAGTTGAGTCCGACTCTTCGTGACCCCATGGACCACATCACTCCAGGCCGTCCTGTCTTCTGTCGTGCTCTGGAGTTTGCTTAATTTCATGTTCATTGCCTCGATAACACTGTCTACCATCTCATCCTTTGCCGTCCCCGTCTTCTTTGCCCTTCAATCTTTCCCAGCATCAGGGTCTTCTCCAGTGAGTGCTCCCTTCTCATTTTTGACCATGCAGACTTTTGTTGGCAGGGTGATGTCTCTACTTTTTATTATGCTGTCTAGGTTTGCCATCGCTTTCCTCCCAAGGAGCAGGCCTCTTTTAATTTCATGGCTGCAGTCACCATTTGCAGTGATCTTGGATCCCAGGAACATGAAGTCTGTCACTGCTTCCATGACTTCTCCTTCTACTTGCAAAGGAGTGATGGGGCCAGATGCCATGATCTTAGTTTTTTTGATGTTGAGTTTCAAGCCAACCTTTGCACTCTCCTCTTTTACTCTTAGCAAGAGGCTCTTGAGGTCCTCTTCACTTTCTGCCATTAGAGTGGTATCGTCTACATATCTGAGGTTGTTGATGTTTTTCCCAGCAATCTTAATTCCGGCTTCTGAATCATCCAGGCTGGCATTTCACATGATGTACTCTGCATATAAATTAAATAAGCAAGGGGACAATATACATTCTTGTTGTACTCCTTTTCCTATGCTAAACCAATCAGTTGTTCCATATCCGGTTCTAACTGTCGCTTCTTGACCCTGATACAGGTTTCTCAAGGGACATGTGAGGTGGTCTGGTACTCCCATCTCTTTAAGGACTTGCCATAGCTTGTTGTGATCCACACAATCAAAAGCTTTAGCGTAGTCAATGAAGCAAAAGTAGATGTTTTTCTGGTACTCTCTTACTTATATGCAAGAGCAAAGTCCAGGAGCACCTTAAAGGTGTGGCAGGGTATGAGCTTTCGTGAGTCACTGCTCACTTCTTCAGATATTTTGTTAGTCTTTAAGGCTGCGGTGGCTCAAGTGGTTAAGACGCTGAACTGCAGGCTGTGAAATGTCAGTAGTTCAGCAGTTCAAGACCCGGGTGCCGCATGACGGAGTGAGCTCCCATCTCTAGTTCCAGCTCCTGCCAACCTAGCAGTTCGAAAGCAAGACATTGCTAGTAGATAAATAGGTACCACTTCGGTGGGAAGGTAACAGCGTTCCGTGCGCCTTGGTGTTTAGTCATGCCGGCCACATGGCCACAGAAATGTCTTCGGACAGCGCTGGCTCTTCGGCTTGGAAACGGAGATGAGCACTGCAACCCTAGAGTCGGATTCGACTGGCTTTCGAGCAAGGGAACCTTTACCTTTACCTTAAGGCACTACTGGACTCTTGCTTTTTTCTACTGATACGGACAGACTAACATGGCTACCCATCTTGATAAATAAATACAAATACAAATCCTACCAATGATTGAATACCTTGAAGCATGCTTTTGGGAGGAAGGGATTTTAATATTCTTCATAGGAATACCACTGTCCGTACGAAGTGATCCCTGCTATGGTGGTAACATTTAGAGGACACAAGAGAATGATAAGGACAATAACAGAAAATTGGAGAGAAGGGCTTGTTTGTTCATTAATAAAAAGAACAGTAATAGCAAATTAAATTCAACCAAAGTCACCTGTTTGTGGATCAGGCTGCAGAACACTAGGAGTCCTACCTTGTCTATCTACCACCTGAATGCTGTCTGAAATGAACAACATGATTTAGGGGTTGTTGTTTTTACCAGAGCTAGCAGTGATGCCACAAAAAGAAACAAACACAAATTGTGGTTCATTTTCTATTAAGAAAATTGCTTTATTTAAATTTATCATCTTTGTACAAGCCATCACTGCTGTGTTTGAGGAAATGCTGAATAACATTTGATCTCAATTAAATTATCTCTCTTCCATTTTTGGCAAAATGACTCATTGGATAAAAACGTCATTCCTATCCACTTGCTCTTTTAATCATTTCTAACTTACAATATATTTCGAGCCTGGCATGAATAATCCCATCCATTTTATTGAATGGAGTTATTTGGTCTTTCAAAGAGAACACTCCATTTAAAAAAATGCTTAGTAGCAATAAAAATTATGTCCATATCAAGCAGAGTGTAGTATAGCTACAAATGGTAATATACCACAATTTGAGTGTAACTACTTGGTATGCCTGTCACATGATATCAAATTGCAAGTAAATTATTAAAACATATAAAAAATTGGGGGGGGGGGGGTGATAAAATTTTCCTAACCTTGTAGCAGAACTTTTCAGAGAGACCAACCAAATGACAAACTAAATATATCTCTGCCAGCTAAAAACATAAAATCTGCCATTATCTACCATTTGTTTATTACCCGTTTTAAAAACGTATCCTAATTTTCTGGATAGCTCAAGGCCACATTCATAAACCATCTAAAAAAACTGAGTACCATAAAATGCAAAAAATAATAAGAATAATAATGCAAACAATAATATTAAATGAATTCACCAATCAAAAGGTAACTTATTACACAATACAAAAACAGGTAGGAGGAACACTGGCAGAATGCCCCTTACTTCCTGAAAGAGAAGGGACATTGAAACAAGGCAGCCTTATATTTATTTATTTATTTATTTATCAAATTTATACCCCGCCCTCCCTCGTAGGGCTCAGGGCGGCTTACACGGCAAGCAATCTTGCAATAATAAAACATCGTATACATTTGATACATTTAAAAACATAGAAACATAGAAATTATAGAATTTTTACAAGACTGGAAGAGAAGATGCCTTGCACGTTGCTTCTAGGAACCCTTTCCACAAAATTGGCACCATTACCAGAAAGCACAGGAATGGACGCTGCAAGAGCAAGACACTCACAATGAAGGAACCAAAGAAAGGCTGCTGGAACGAACACAGGTGGTTTACAGGTCCGAGCAAGGATGTGCAGTCTTCCAGATAGGTGGGTTTCGAGCGCTTATATGAGTTGAGATGGGCCTTCACACCTGTGACTTCCTGAAGTGATGCTTTTGGTACCAGGTAAAGACATGTAGGGAGAAATCGGAAGCAGGTCTACTTTTCACATCATTCAGTGGGACTTACTCCCAGGAAAGTGTCTTTAGGATTATAGCCTTAGGTCCCGGTCACACAAAAGGATTTGGGCCGGGAGAGGGATGGATCGGGGGTGGAGCAAATGGGCACGATCCCACCACAACATCTGGGAAGCATTGCGCGCCTGTCCCCGATCTGGCCCTTCCGACAATAAACTGCAGCAAAAAAGAACCACCTACTGAAGTGGTTCTTTCCGAAAGGCCGCATCAAAGCTGGCCGTGGGATTGCCGGCGCGTTCTTCCACCGGTGCATCCCTGGCTCCTGGCCGCACTGCGCATGCTCAGACATGCGCAGTTCAGCAGCCTCCCGTGGCTTCCTCCCCGGTCTCCCCAGCATCTGATCGTGCCGGGAGCAATTGCACGGCAGCTCATGGGATCTGTATGATCACGCCGCTGCGTGCCTATTTTGGTGCGGCTTTTAAAAGCCACACTTTGCCCGTCCTTTTTTTCCCCTCGTGTGGCAGGGAACTTAGTTGATTGTTTTCCTGTTCTTACCTTCCATACATTCTGACATGTAGATAGAAGGGTTGTGAACCCGCGTACTGACTGCATGGTGACTTGCCTGCCAGATGCAAAGGTAGTGGACATTACGCATGGTCTAGATAGGCTGGTAGACAGTGTTGGGGAGGAGCCAGTGGTCACAGTACATGTTGGCACCAATGCTTTGGGGAAATGTAGTCCTATGGTCCTAGGGGCTAGCCAGGAGACTCAAAGCCAGGACCCTCCAGGTAGCCTTCTCAGAAGTGCTGCTTGTTCCAGCTAGACATGCAGGGCCAGCTAGACAGGCACAAAGTAGGTGTCTCAATGAGCGGATGAGACAATGGTGCAGGGAGGAAGGGTTTAAGTCTGTTAGGTACTGGGATGTTTTTCACAACAAGCACAAAAGAGACAGCCTCCACTTAGGCTTGCCAAGTTACCCACTGCCGGTGGATCGGACCCGGGTGGAACCCCACCCCCAAAGCACGCGACATGCACATCGCCCAGAGGTGACGCGATTGCGTCGGGCGTGTTGGGGGCGGGGCCACGGTCATCCGAGGGAAAACTCTATGTTTTTCCCTTGGATTGTTGTGCCCCCGCCCCCAGCGTGCCCGGCGTGGTCGTGTCACTTCCAGGTAACGTGGTTGCAGCGCTGCCGTCCCCCGTTCCAGCACCGCTTTGGACTTGGCAACCCTACCTCCACTTGTCCCAAGAAGGAACCAGGCTGCTGGTACTTAAAATCAAATAGGTGGCAGAGCAGTTTTTAAACTAAAATCTTGGGGGAAAGCTGACACGAGATGAAATGTCTCTGGCTCGGGATGGCTCACATCTAAGAGATGAAAGGGTAGCTGCTACTGTTCTAGAGGGAAATGGATTAGGACGGGCATTTGCTCTGTTGTTTTACCAAACCCACACTGGAACAGAGAAAGATGCGGCTCAAAACCTCATTCAAATGCCCTGCCCAACGCCATGCTGACTGCAGGGTCACCCCTGAATGGCCATAAAGCGGCCATAAATCTATGCAGACAGTACCACAAAACCAAGAGATCAAATGAAGTGAAAGCGGCATGCAGTCTGGACACGGCCATAAAACCCGACAATCAATGAAAGTGAAAGTGGCATGCAATGTAGAGGGGAATTTCCGTTCCAACGTGCATTTGGTAAAACAGAGAAGCAAATGCTAGATCCAGAATGGGCCACAAACTGTCTGACAAGCCCTAGAGGCCACAGGAGGGAGGTTACAGGCTTAACATTTCTGGGAAATTACAGATGTTTATATATAAATGCTAGAAGTGTCTGATGTAAAATGGGGGAATCGGAATGCTTAGTGTCAGAGAGGCAGTGTTCTCTCTAAGCTGAGTGAGTGTGATGGCTCCAGAGCAAACTAATTTATGCAGTGGCCAAATTGCTCGCTCACAGCTTTAATGCCAGTAGCTCACAAAGTAGAATTTTTGCTCACAAGACTCCACAGCTTAGAGGGAGCATTGAACATAGACATTGAGGGCATTTCAGAAACTTGGTGGGATGAGAATAATCAGTGGGATACAGTGATTCCAGGAAATAAGTTATATCGGAAGGATAGGGAGGGAAGGGTCGGAGGTGGAGTGGCTTTGTATGTCAGTAAGGGTATACAGTCTTGTAAGACTGAGAATGTAAGAGAAATAGATTCCCTTACAGAAATGCTATGGGTTGAAATGGTGGGCCCAAATGGAAGCTTAACTCTGGGAGTTTGTTATCGCCCACCAGATTAGAGGATGATTTAAAAATAGCAAAAGTATTAAGGAAAGCAGCTAGATGAAATAGTTGTGTTGTAATAGGCAGGGGTCATTTCATAGAAAAAGAGCTAGAGGAACTCATTAGCATAACTCATTAGCATATGCCACACCCCCTGACATCAGGGGCCCGGCGGTGGACCTGCAAGGCCAGTGGGAGTGCGAGGAAGCCCCGCCAAGGCCCTCCCTGGCCCAGGCAGGCAGGGGTGGGGAGAGGTGGGGAGGAAGCAACTTACCCTCCCTCTTCTCCTGCCTCCTCCTGGCTGAATGTGGGCTGGAAGCAGGGCGGCCGGAAGCAGGGGGGTTCGTCATGTGCCCCGCGCTCATACCTCACCTGGGGGAACTGCGATCCCCCGCGATCCCCCCCGAAATGACCTCTGGTAATAGGTCATTTTAACTACCCACACAGTGATTGGGGTAATATATGTTCAAATCAGGAGAAAGAGATTGGGTTTCTAGATACTCTCAGTGATTGTGCCATGGAGCAGATGGTCACTGAACCTACCGGTGGGAGTTGATCCTGGATTTGGTCCTATGTAATACCCAAGACCTGGTGAGAGATGTAAATGTGATAGCACCAGTTGGGAACAGTGACCATAACGCTATTAAGTTTAACATTTAAGTAAATAGGGAGTTGCCCAAAAAGACCAACACAGACACATTTAACTTTAGAAGGGGTAACCACTCTAAAATGAAGAGGCTTGTGAGGAAGAAACTGAAAGGAAAGGTAAGGAGGGTCAAATCCCTTTAGGAAACTTGGAGACTATTTAAAACTACAATCCTAGAAGCTCAGGAAAAATATATACCACAGGTTAGGAAAGGTACAAATAAGTTTTTAAAAGGCCTGCATGGTTAATGAACAAAGTAATGAAAGCAGTAAAAGGTAAGAAGGATTCCTTTAAGTGGTGGAAGGCTAGTCGAACTGAGGTAAATAAAAGGGGAGCACAGGCGTCGTCAAATAAAATGCTAGTCAATGATCAGACAGGCAAAAGGGGATTATTAGGAACATATTGCAAAAAACATAAAGACCAACATTTCCCCCCAAAAAAATATATTAGAAGCAGAAAACCAGCCAGAGAGGCAGTGGGGCCCTTGGATGACCAAGGGGTAAAGGGATTACTAAAGGATGATAGGGAAATGGCAGAGAAGCTGAATGCATTTTTTGCCTTTGTCTTCACTGTCTAATATAGGAGGTGCTTGCCCACTCCAGAACCCCTGATTTCAGGAGGGGTGTTGAAAGACCTGAGTCGCATTGAGGTAATGAGAAAGGAAGTCCTGTGACTGATGGACAAATTAAAAACTGACAGATCACCAGGCCTGGGTGGCATACATCCAAAAGTTCTGAAAGAACTCAAATGTGAACTTGTGGATGTCCTGACAAAAACATGCAGTCTGTCATTAAAATCTGCCTCCATTCCTGAGGCCTGGAAGGTAGCTAATGTAACCCCCATCTTTAAAAAACGGTTCTAGAGTAGATTCGGGAAATTACAAGCCAGTCAGTTTAATGTCAATACCGGGTAAGGTGGTGGAATCCATTATTAAAGATAGAATTAGTAGGCACATTAATGAACAATGGCTATTGAGAAAGAATCAGCATGGATTCTGTAAGAGAAGATCTTGTCTCACTAACATTTTAGAGTTCTTTGAGGGGGGTGAGCAAGCATGTGTACAAGGGTGACCCAGTGGATTTTGTTTACTTAAATGTCCAAAAAGCTTTTGATAAACTTCCTCATCAAAGACTCCGAAGTAAACTCAGCAGTCACAGGATAAGAGGACAAGTCCTCTTGTGGATCAAAAACTGGTTAATTAACAGGAAACAGAGAGTGAGTATAAATGGACAGTTTTCACAGTGGAAGATTGTAAGCAGTTGGATATCACAGGGCTTAGTACTGTAGGACAAGGGACCAAGGGGATGTGATTTCTGAATGTAATTTTTGATAGCTGTCACTGTGCTTTATTAAGAATCTGATCATAGCATATTCAGGCCATAGCATTTAACCCAGGAAAGAAGAGATTTAGAATAGAATATAGATATATATACCTGCATTTTATGATTGTATTTCTTTTCTTATGAAATTAGATTTGAGAAGTATTATTACGTGTTAGAAGCCTTTAGATTTAATTAGAAAGCAATAGAATGGAATGTGCATTTGGAAGCTACAGGCCTCTGTGCTGAAAGGCACCCAAGGCCAGAGCTATGCAAAGGAAACAGTTTGAGTGTTCCCAAAATAATAACTTCCTTTGTAAAAGCATGGCAGATGGTCCCAGGAAGCCTGCCAAGAGCTATGTTTAATGAGAACCATTGCTCCTTATCAGACTATTTTCCAGAGTTGGGCAGGGGCAAACAAGCCCTGAACGAGGCCAGAGGAAGACCCAGTGTTCTCCAAAGTTTCTCATTGTTCTGAGACCAGATAAACAGACATAATCAGTGACATCCTGGTTACTGTAGAGGTACGCCAATAGGAAGGTGCAGAGACAAATGATGCTCTGGTGATGCTACCTGACTGACACCAATTAGTGATTTTCCCCTGTGTTATAGTCATCTGGGGTATAAGACCTTCTGCCCTTCCTGGTTATGGCAGTATACAGCTTGGCATTGCTGGGTGCTAAGGTATCAGGCCCTGTATCTCCTGTTTCTTGTAATAAACAGATAATCATCTAATTCACTGGACTCCGCCTGTGTATTACATATTTGACCCCAGGGGCACACGGGGCACAGATTTGTGCTACAGTACTGGTTCCAGTGCTTTTTAACTAGTTCATTAATGATTTGGAGTTGGGAGTAAGCAGTGAAGTGGGTAAGTTTGCAGATGACACTAAGTAGTCCAGGGAGGTAAAAACCAGGGAGGACTGTGAGGTGCTCCAGACGAATCTGTTGAGGCGGGGCAAGTGGGCATCAATGTGGCAAATGAGGTTCAACATGGGCAAATGCAAACTAATGCACATTGTAGCCAAAAATCCCAACTATAAATACACGTTAATGGGGTCCGAACTGGCAGTAACTGACCAGGAGAGAGATTTTGGAGTCACAGTAGATAACTTACTGAAAATGTTGACTCAGTGTGTGACTGCAATAAAAAAAGGCAAATGCCAAGCTGGGGATCATTACGAAGGGAATTGAAAACAAATCAGCCAGTATCATAATGTCCCTGTATAAAAATATGGTGTGGCCTCATTTGGAATACAACACCTTGCAAAGCTTAAAAAAATTAATGAACAAGCTTTTTAAAAATTATCTAACTAGCTTCTATGATGCATTAATTTTTTTTGTGTTTCATTCATGGTGTTTCCTATAAGGAGGAAAATAAATTCAGAGCTTCTTGCTTGATAGTTGCCAGCAGAGACTGTAAATGGCTGGATACTTGATCCAGAGCCCATTGACGTCAATGAAAGTTGTCCATTTGGCTTCAGAGGGGGTATGAATAAGATTTTGCTCATACTTGTAGGGGTTTCCTGGAACTCACAGATGCCGACTTTAGACCTATACCATATAAATCCCATATGTGTATACCCTGATAACTCACCAGAATAATTTATCAAAAATGTTTACATGTGTATAATGCCATGCAAAGAACATTAAACTACTCAAAAAATAGAATATTATACAACTTAAATTTTAAAGTTGGAATGGAAGTTTAAAGGAAGTCCCTGTATATATGATATCTTCGCACCATTGTTGTTTTGTTATAGCAAAGCCACACTTCTAAAGAGGCTGTTTTCACGTGACAGCTGAAACCACCCCAGAATATTCTATAGATGACCATGCCTGAGCAGTAAAGTTAGATGGCCTGATTTGATACAAGGCAGCTGCATATAATCTATATATATATAAAAGAAAGTCCCCTCACTGTAAAATCAACGCCCAGGCCAAACCGCTGGACCTAGAGAAACCAAATTCAGGGAGAGCACTCCCACTGTAGCGTAGGTGCTCACTAAGAAGGGATTTTTAGAAATTCAACCCCTAAGTGAATCAAAAGGGAGGAAATGTGCTCCCCCCATTGATTCCTATGTGGCTGCCAGGCAGCTGCCTCCCTGCACCCCCCCACTCTCTGATTGGTCAGCTGCAGAGCTCAGTGTTCTGAGGTAAAAAAAAAAAAAAAAGTAGGAGATGAGGTGGGATTGCTTCCAACACACTCCCCACCCCTCCTACACCTAACAGGCAGTTGTCTGTCAGGTGCAGCAGGGGTTGCAGGATGCTTAAAGCCATGAGGGAGCCTGCCCCAGTAGTAATGCAATAGCGATCCTGTCGGCCCCACCTCCACAATGGCTTCTAATACTCCTCCCCCCTCCCCCTCCTACACTGAACAGGCAGCTGCCTGTCAGGTGTAAGAGAGGAGGTGGGATGTTTACAGCCACTGGGGAGGTTTGCTCAGCAGGATTGCCTTAGCACTGCTGCTGGCCCAGCCTCCCTGATGCCTTTAAATACAATCCCCCCCAACACCAGACAGGCCAGGGTATGAATGTTTATGGGGAGATAGTAAAGAACATTTCTAGGAGCCATTTCGATGCGTGCCTCCCTCATGAACCTGATAAAACCTGAAGAAATGTCCACCACATCACCACTCCCTCACACCAACTCCCCCTCACACCTCTCACCTCTTACTGCCCCCAAGAAAGCTTCTAGCAAACATCGAGCCAGAAACACCAACGCTACAAGGAGGAGGCAACTTAGGAATGCAGCAAAGACATTTGTACATAGTACTCCTGCAGTGAACTGAACTGCACAGGCCAAGTACCAGCAAGATCACCCTGAGGTGCTCAGAACAACACAGTTTCCATATGACCAAAACAATCCAGGAACACAAGTAGAGAGGCCATCACTTTCGTAGAAGGTAGCAGGAGTTGACTTAATAGACGACTGCTTCTTAAATGGATAGCTCTACGTGGCCTACTCCAGAGTGAGGGGAGAACCACCAATGTGGCCTAGAGACAGGTCCTTCAGTAGAGAGAGAGAAAAGTACGTATATCTCACTTCATTTCTTACACTACAATCTTCTCCATTAGAATGTTGTAGAGATATTCTACAACAGAGATATACTACAACAAATGTCACATTTCAAATTTCACATAATGAGTGGGTTTATGGATTTATGGAACTTGAATACTGTAGTGGAGCACGGGTATAGTATAAAATATGAGAAGGCAGTATAAAATATGAGAAGGCAGAGAACAAATGGTGAAATTATTTTAAATTCTTCTGATCACCCACTAGTTATTATTTCCATTTTCATACAATATATTCAGTACAAAATAATGCCCAGTTTTGTGCTGGGACATCTCGAGGATTGTTTTTGTATGAAAAAGAACCATAATGTCTGGTGTTACACTAACATATGTGGTAAAGGGTTTTTTTTAATATTACACCTGCCAAGTGGAATAGTGCCACATGGATGTGTTTCCTGGGGTTTCCCACATAAAAACTATTATGTTTCAAATGATTGCCAGAGACTAAAATACAAATATATATATATATTGCAAATATACTTCTAAGTATCAAAGCAAAACCATTTATTAAGTCCAATTTCAATACTTGTTTGGGTAAAATCAAGGATTCAATCCTTGAGTAAAATCAATTCAATCATTAGAGTTTACTCAGCTTTAAAAAAACAAACACTCTTGACCCCTAACCTCCACCCATATTTCTTTCTCACAAATATCAGTTACAAAACAAATTCTTAAAAGGAGGAGAGGAGGAGGAGAGGAGGAGAGGAGATTGGATTTATACCCCGCCCTTCACTTGGAGTCTCAGAGGGGCTTACAAACTCCTTTCCCTTCCCCTCCCCACAACAGACACCCTGTGAGGTGGGTGGGGCTGAGAGAGCTCTGATACAAACTGCTCTTTTTCAAGGACAGCTGTGCCAGAGCTTGTGACTGACCCAAGGTCACATCAGCAGGTGCAAGTGGAGGAGAGGGAATCAAACCCGGTTCTCCCAGATTAGAGTCTGTGCACTTAACCACTACACCAAAAGGTCTTTGTGTATTTTATAACTTTTATATGAAGAAGCTCATAATTTTAATATAGATACTCTTTTCTGTATGCAGTTATAGTGGTTCAACAGGGTAAAAGCATCATTGCTTTTCCTTCTCTCATTTCAGTGGGTGTTTCTGTTTTTCATATAGCGTATATAGCATATTCATGCATACAATTTACCACCAATAAACATGTATGTGTGAACCATGCCTAAGACTTTCAGTTATGGCAGCCATTACCACCACTAACTACAAATATGTAAATAAATATGTATTCACTCACCTGATCTCGGGAATAAGGAGTGTCCACTTTCTGCTTGTCACCACAGGCTGTTAGAAGAATGTTCACTGCATTTAACTGAAGCAACATTTCACAGGCCATTGTGTCAAAAAACGTAATGTTGGCAAGTGCAGCTGAAGCCAGAAGGAAAACTTCTCCAGAAGTCGCCTCTTGGCACAGTTCTAAATATGCAGAAAATATTTGATGTCCTTAAATCATGTCATTAAAATATTAAATTTCAACATTTATAATAAAATCTTTTATAACAAATTGTTCACGTTACACTACTCCTCTAAGAATTCCTTGCAGTGGAGAATTCAGTCCTGTATCCACAAAAGAACACAAACATATTAACAGTACAATCCAAGCAGAATTATACCTTTCTAAGCCATTGACTTCAATGGACTTGGGGAAGGATGTAACTATGCTTAGGATTACCTGGTAAGAGTTTGCTGAAACAAATGGGACATTCTGCACTAGCATCAGAATGTATATTAAGAACAGAGATATTCTATTCAGATTTGGAAATATTTGGAAGCATTTAATAATGCTATATTTGGGGATAGTTACAAATAATTCCAAATTAGAGTTTTAAATTTCCAGATATTCACAATAATTCCTAATATTCAGAGTCTCAGTGACTCCTATAGGAAGTAGGCTAGGCTGCTATAGAAAGCAGGCTAAGCTAGTGAAACTAACTCTTCAGACAGCTTGTGTATTTTATGTATGTGGGGGAAATGAAAATTTCCCCAGTCAGCCTTACACCAAAGGTGGTTGATCAAAGACCTCCATGTCCCCTGATTGGTACTGTCATGGTTTGACCAAGGCATGGGGAATGGGGTGAGACCAAATCCTGTAAGTGATGTCTATCTGCATTTATGAAATCCTGAAGCAGGCACAGACATCAGAAGGTACTTTCATTGGTTCTGTCTAATTGAAAGGTTGGCATAGCTGCTTACAGAAGTCCCCTGCTGTCTCCTGACCATTTGTTCTGCATGCGGAAACAGTCTTCTCTGTGACCCTTTCTAAGCACCCCAACTTACATTAGATTCCTTCTCTATTTCTTAATGTATATTAGGGGGGAAAATAGATTAACTTGATCAATAGTGAAATTTTACATTAGATTTGGGTCCGTTTGGGCATATATCAAGAATAAGGATAAGTTTTGTGAGACAGAGATAGATTTAGATCAGGGGTGTCAAACAGGCAGCTCGTGAGCCAGATGCAGCCCGTGCAGGGCTCAGAACTGGCCCCCAAGCAACTTCCTTCTCCTACTTTCTTTTCCAGGTTTGTTGCTGCAGCCACACACTAGCTTGCTTTTCCCCCAGCTCCCTCAGTGGCTCTTTGATTCCTGCTTCCTGCCTCTTGCCTCCCCCCCCCACACACACACTTCTACTTCCTTCTCCGGGGCTGCTCCTCCTCTTTTTGGGTGGAGGAAAGAGAGGTATAAGCTTTTTATGTGCAAGCACACTTCTTGGGTAGCTGCAGAGGTCATTTCGGGGGGATCGCAGGGGAACACAGTTCCCCCGGGTGGGGGGCTGGGCACACGACGAAGCCCTACCCCCCTGCTTCCAGCCACCCCGCTTCGGGCCCTCATTCAGCCAGGAAGAGGCAGGAGAAGAGGGAGGGTAAGTTGCTTCCTCCCCGCCTCTCGGGGGAAGGGAGGAGGAAGAAAGAGAGAAAAAACAAAATTCCAGTCCCAGCTTTAAGACCAACGTTTTATTCCAGGTATAAATTTCTGTGGGCAAGCATACTTCTTGGGAGTGAGGGAGGGAGGGTGGATGGATGGATAAATGGATTCTTCTGACAAGCACAATGTACAGTGAGGAAATTATTTTGGCTTATTCTGAAAAGTTGTTTGTTTTTTTTAAAAAAAATTGGATTTCTCTGTTCCTATTTGGATTTATTTTTGTTCAAAAAGACCCTGATTACAAATTAGAGCACATGGATTGGTCCTTATATCTTGGAGAGTGGAGTGATTTCAGAAGCCAAATCATAATAGCACACATTGGTAATGAGACAGGAAAACTACGTCTCAATTCAGTCCAGGAGGATGTATTGTCCTGAGCTTCACTATCAACTGCAGTTCAGCAGTATCTCTTTCTAATCTCCCTTTGAAATTTCTTTGTAAGAGCGCTGCTACTCTTAGGTCAGCAACTGAATGTTGTAGTTTCTAATGTCACACTTATGTCCATTTATCCTCTACATCCTCCTGGACTGAATCCTTCTGGATGGAATTCAGACCTTGGTTTCCCATCTCATTACCAACACTGGTATCTCCATGCCTACTACCCCTCTGCATATCATACCTGATCGAATCAAGGCTGTTATTGTCATTCACTTGCTATTGCCATTTGACATCTGAAATCACCTTTTTAAAGTTTATATCTCTGGTATCTCATGTTACATTTTACATTTTATAGCACATATGGCCTGGCCTAACAAGGTGACATTTATGTCAGATCCGGCCCTCGTAACAAATGAGTTCGACACCTCTGATTTATCTCCATTCTCCATCTAGCATTTGCTCTGCTGTTTTACCAAACCCATATTAGAACGGAAATTCCCCTCTACATTGCATGCCACTTTCACTTTCATTGATTGTCGGGTTTTATGGCAGTGTCCAGACTGCATGCCGCTTTCACTTCATTTGATCTCTCGGTTTTATGGTACTGTCTGCATAGATTTATGGCCATTTTATGGCCATTCAGGGGTGACTCTACGGTGAATATGGCGTTGGCCCGGGGTATTTGACTGTGGTTTTGAGCCGCATCTTTTTCTGTTCCAGTGTGGGTTTGGTAAAACAACAGAGCAAATCCTAGATGCAGAATGGGCCTTAGACAGGAGATTTCATTTATGTATGTGAGTGAGATTTTCATTGGGGGAGCTTTGTTCTGCGGTAGCAGAATCAGATACTGTTGGTTTTGGGGTGAGAGTTTGCCAGTAGTATGAAATGTAGGCATGGTAGGGGGAGTTGGCACATGGGGAAGGCTGCAGAAACATTATTGGGCTTTCTAGAGTATCCAGTCCAGAGTACAGGGTATGCTATGCTTCAGTCTGCTGACTCCTTCTCCTGCCCCTTCCTTTCTTCCAGCTGCTATTCCAGGCCTGTGCTCACTCATTCAGCTGTCTTCTGCCCAGTGCTGTTGGGTGCTAATGCACATTCCTATAGGAATCCCAATGAAGAAATACAATACAGTTCTATGCAGAGTAGGGTTGCCAGGTCTGGGTTGGAAAATACCTGGAGACTTTGGGGGTGGATCTGGGAGAGGGCGGGGTTTGGGGAGGGGAGGGGCCTCGGCATGGGGCAATGCCATAGAGTCCACCCTTCAAAGCAGCCATTTTCTCCAGGGGAGCTGATCTTTGTCAGCTGGAGATCAGTTGCAAAAGCAGAAGGAAAAACAGGAAGTGGTGGCGGCTACAAGCATGGATGGGTTCAAAAGGGAATTAGATAAGTATATGGAGCAGAGGTCCATCAGTGGCTATTAGCCACAAGGTATAGATAGGGGCTCTGGGGCAAGTGATGCTCTGTCTTCTTGGTGCTTGGGGGTGGGGGTCAACAGTGGGAGGGCTTCTAATGTCCTGGCCCCACTGGTGGACCTCCTGATGGCACTGGTATTTCTGGCCACTGTGTGACACAGAGTGTTTGACTGGATGGGCCTTTGGCCTGATCCAACATTGGCATCTCTTATGTTCTTATAAGATATCCAGGCCCCACCTGGAGGTTGGCGACCCTAATGCAGAGACTGGATTACCTCTGCAAAGGACCACACTAATAGCCTCTTCCACTTTTTCCTTCTAAACATTAATATGGCAGCTGTTTGGGGATTTCAATCAGATCAATCACTTACGTGTCCAGCAGTGAAAGTTTTGCACTCTGATGTTCACCACATATTTCCTCATGTTTAACTAAAAGCTGCAGTGCCCTCCCCTGAAATATGACATCATTTACAAAACATTGTATTTTCATTTTCAGCACTACTTATTAATATTAACTACCTGTATCAGGCATTTCCATTTGTAGTGCCAAAGACTCTACCAACAGGCAAAACCTTTGTGATTATTGACTTAATTAGTGGTCTAGGCTAGTACACATTGCTCTATTAGAAGCCTACATGGAATGTTACTCAAGATGAAGTTATATAACTAAATAAAATGTGATAGTATGGGATGGGTAAAACGAACTGATCCACAAGAGTATAATTCTACAATTTATCTTACTTTCACTACCACTTTGTCTTTAGAATCTAAGAATACCCTGCATGATTTTTTTTGTTGCAGTCCTCTTAAAAATGCTGCAGACACAGCTATTATTATCATAACCTAAGTGCCTTTTAATTCCTGTACACATTTATTTTAACTAAGGTCTGACTCACCCAGCAATTTGATTTCAATGTGGTTTAAAGATTAAATATATAGAGAAAAGTAATTCAATTACTCAGCTATAAATATTAGAGAGAAATTGGTGATTGATTAGTGGAAAGATCTCCCTACCCACCCCGGTTGCCGTTTCTCTTTCTAAATGTGCTTAGACATGTCTAGCCCTGTCCAATCTAGGCAGTGCTTTGGCAGCAACAATAGGGGGAAAGTCTAATTTTCCCCCAAGCTATGCCAACACTGAACCCATTTCTTGAAAATCACTCCGACTGTAGTACCCCGTAATTTTTCCTTGAGCCTTATCAGTCTGTGTGGTAGACATCTCCAGCAAGCCAGCCATCTGAAGGAAGGATGAGGGCAGCACAGAAGAACAGAGTAAGCCCATAACCCATGTCTGGCCAGACACACCTAACTTGGGGCGCAGCTAGCTGGCCATATCCGCAGCGCTGAAGGGCAAGGAGGTGACCCTGGAACTGAGGGACGCCTGGGAGCAAGCTTAGCCATCACACACACTGGCCGAGTTCAGACTGGCAGTTTGCCCCGATATAGGCACGTTTCAGAAACATTCCATAACCGGATTAAAGGGGCCGTTCACACAGGCACATCTGTCCGGCGTTCCCCACTCGTACTCAACCCGTCTTGTAACACTTTGCTCTTGAGTTTAAAAGATACCTGGTGAAAGTGGTAGCAAACCCTGGAGAGCGCGATTATCCCGCGTCCATCCCTCACCAACAAAGTGTGATCACCAAACAGTGTGAGCGCTCCCTTGTGCCTCCGCCTGGTATGCTCCCATATCAGTCGCTGCAGTGTGAACAGGAAAGCCCGGAACAGTTTGCTCTGGCTCTTTTTTGCCACGACTCCCTCCCGCGTCAAACTGCCAGTCTGAACTCAGCCACTAATTATCTCGAGCCATGGCAGCTGTTGGGGAGAGATGTAAAGGCAGCTGTGCACAGGAGCTGGAAGGTGAAGGAGGAGTTGAGACTCAGCAGCTGGCCTGTAGCTAACATGGGGCCCATGGGGCCCGGCCCCCTAGTGTTTCTTCTGGGCCCGGCCCCCTCCCTCCTGGGCTGCCCCAACAGTGCTCCAACTTACCGCCTGCACTGTACTTCCATTTAATTAGCTGGCGGGCCCCCCGAAGCCCCCTCCCAAATAATTCCCTAGACCTGGGAGAGAGCAGGGCAGCACATGCCAAAATGAGAATGGAATCAGGGAGTGAGGGAACTGCCCTGGGCACAAAGCTGATGGGCACACGGGGGAAGGCAAGTTACCAATAAAGAGATATTTGTCCCACTCTTTGTGCCTCTTGCCTCTTTCCTAGACCATGGCCACGACTCCCTCCCGCTTCAAACTGCCAGTCTGAACTCAGCCACTAATTATCTCAAGCCATAGCAGCTGTTGGGGAGAGATGTAAAGGCAGCTGTGCACAGGAGCTGGAAGGTGAAGGAGGAGTTGAGACTCAGCAGCTGGCCTGTAGCTAACATGGGGCCCATGGGGCCCGGCCCCCTAGTGTTTCTTCTGGGCCTGGCCCCCTCCCTCCTGGGCTGCCCCCACAGTGCTCAAACTTACCGCCTGCACTGTACTTCCATTTAATTAGCTGGCGGGCCCCCCGAAGCCCCCTCCCAAATAATTCCCTAGACCTGGGAGAGAGCAGGGCAGCACATGCCAAAATGAGAATGGAATCAGGGAGTGAGGGAACTGCCCTGGGCACAAAGCTGATGGGCACACGGGGGAAGGCAAGTTACCAATAAAGAGATATTTGTCCCACTCTTTGTGCCTCTTGCCTCTTTCCTAGACCATGGAAGCCCAAACACCTCCTAGCTTCTTAAGGACTCCAGTGCTGCAGGCATCTTGAACCAATCTGGTGGTGATGGCCATGCCCACAGTCTGACTGTTAGGCTGGTTACGGGACAGAAATGGCTTTAGTATCAATGGTGAATAAGCTGTGCTTACTAACTGATATGGGATTTCACTTCCCTTCTGCTAGATTTTTCTTCTGCTCTTGATACAATATGTCAGCTTTTGAAGCAGAGATATGGGGTGTCGGGAACTGTTCTCCACTGGATTTAGTCTTCCCTAGTCTTTAAAATCAACATGTCCTTTGAGATTTTATTTAACCATGTTCTTTAAGGTCTACATTAAGCTTTTAAATTAGATCACCCACTGTTTTACCTGATGCTCAGCTACACGTATATGTTTGACTAAGCCTGCAGATGTACCTATCTCTGTCCTTAGCTATCTGTGCATAGATGCCCCAAGTGGGAACCCACAAGGACTTGCAGGAGGCATCTCACTTCCTCCTCCCCCACCATTTCCTCTTTATTACCTGAAAGCCCCATAGCCGCTCCTCTATTCCTGCTTCCTTCTCTCCTTCTAGGGTTCCAGACTTCCAGGTGGGGCTTGCATATCTTAGGGTTGCCAGGTCCCCTCGGCTTACCGGTGGGTGGATTTGGGGGGCATTCTTGGCATGTGCGGGGACATCGCAATGATATTATGCAGAAGTGATGTCATCACATTGGGAACATTGCACAGTAATGCTCTGCATTCTGGGCAAAACTCTATGGGTTTTTTGGCCTAAAACCATAGAGTTTTCCCCCTGAAAGCAGAGCATCACCATGCAATGTCCCTGTTTGGGGTCAGGGGCTTCCCTGCTGGCCAGCTGGCCAAAAATGGGCAGAATGCTGAAAAATTGGGGAAACCTTCACCTGGACCAGGGATCTGGCGACACTAACAGATCTTCTGGAATCACAACAGATCTCTGAACTATAGAGATCAGTTCCCACTTAGGGTTGTCAGCTTCAGGTTGAGAAATTCCTGGAAATTTGGGGGTGGAGCCATAGGAGAATGAGGTTTAGGGCAGGAAGCAACCTCAGCAGGGTATAATGCCATAGAGTCCACCCTCCAAAGCAGCCTTTTCTCTAGGGCAACTGATCTCAGTCATCTGGAGAGCAGCTGTAATTCTGGGTGGTCTCCATCCCCCAACAATTGCCCCAACTTTGCAGAAAGCAAATTGTAAGTGGTAACTGGCTATACTTTGAGGTCATTGTCCCCTACTCTACAGGGGACAATGTCCTAAGAAGAAAAAAAATCAGAGCCACTTTTCTGCCCCCTCCCCCAAGTACTACTGGGGTAAGAAATACACCCCAAGGGTATTGAGAGAGTTTTAATATAGTCATACACATTCTAGCGTGGCAGTAAGTACCTATGCCACAGGCCCAGTCTAATACAATTTACAACCACATATACAAGATACAGTAATGTATAATACATTATATTAGATAAAAATAATAAACAAGCAAATAAATAAAAAGAGGATTTTTAAAAATTGGCACTAAAATATTGTTGTGGCGATATACCATTGTACCAATAGGTGTAGCCATTTCCCTGAATTCCCAGCTTTCTTTTTTTTTCTTTTTGAGTAAGTCTCTGTTCCTTTCCTGTGTGGAGATAAGCTTTTTCCTTATATCTCTGCAAGGGAAAGACTAGAGACTGTTTAAAAATGAAAACTGGGAATTCAGAGAAACCGCTACACCTGTCTCTACATTAGTACATCGATATAACAATATTATAGTGCCTATTTTTTTTAAAAAAAAACAATTGCAAAAACCTGGTGACCCAGGGAAGGGAAGGTGGCCACTTATGGGAGACTGGGGAAGGGAAACTGTGGGGAAACTTGTGATGTGGAAACCCAGTTGCTGGTGCATTTTATCTATAGCCACACCACCAGTGACGAAAACACAAAATCCTGTCCCTGTCTGGAAGACACCTATCTATCCAGAGCACTTAAAATAATTTCCTGGATCAGAGCTTTCTTAATGAACTCCTTTGATTTTTTTTAGTCCCATTTGTTAAATGAATATGGGTTAGAAAAACTACACCAATGGCAAAAAGCATAGATTTCTGGAGCTGTTGTGTGTACCTGTGGGGGGGGGGAGATTACCCCAACAATATTACCCCAACAATTGCCCCAACTTTACAGAAAGCAAATTGTAAGTGGTAACTGGCTATACTTTGAGGTCATTGTCCCCTACTCTACAGGGGACAATGTCCTGAGAAGAAGAAAATTCAGAGCCACTTTTCTGCCCCCTACCCCAAGTACTACTGGGGTAAGAAATACACCCCAAGACTATCGAGAGAGTTTTAATATATTTATACACATTCTAGCGTGGCAGTAAGTACCTATGCCACAGGCCCAGTCTAATACAATATACAACCACATATACAAGATACAGTAATGTATAATACATGATATTAGAATATCATTAAAACAGAAAATATTACATCAGATTATTAAAAGAAATAATTGATACATTTCTCTAAGTATATCTTATTTCCTCAAGTAATAGCTTCTTCCTTGTATAGGATATTGAAAGATTTGTACTCTCTCTCAGTAGCAATACAATATAAATAATGATGTATTGACTAGTTAAGCACACTTAAACTGCTTTAAACATCTCTGTGTACATAGTTAAACTTTGGACAAAGGTTTATGAATCATTGCTTAGTCCCTCCTTCAGTCTGTATAAAACAGATGGGGCTCAAAGTACAATGTAGTAATCAGAAATAATAGGCACGAGACTACTTTTATCTGATAGACTTTCTAAAACAATTCCCTCTGTAGTTTTGTCAAATTTGTTACAGCATTATGATTTAAAAATATATGTTCTTATCTCTGCTCCACACCAGGGGTAGATCCTGACTGACTATATCCTGTGAGAAGTTAATAAAGCCTTCACGATAAGTGGCAAAGTTCCTTATCTCCTAAATGAGAAACACACTCACCACTGGACCCCACCTTTCAGGCTATAGGCAGATATGAATTGCTATCATAATTACTACTAGTTACACAAAGAATATCACTCAATTGGTACAGTGATATATATACAAAGAAACAGGTCCCTAGCATAATCTAAATTAATCCCATCAGTAGGAATGTACTGGCTCCTAAGCATCATGTCTCAGATCTGGCCAGGAATATAGGGTTGCTGGTCTTGACTGAAAAGCTCATGGAAGATTCTTCTTGCAAGCCAGAATCAAGACTGGATTGGTCTCTCAGATACTCATTAGGATATGCCAAATAGAAAATAAAGAAGTATATACCTGCAGAATAATGTGGTGTTTATTAGTATAGAAACAGTCTAGTTACTATGTATTGGGACTTAGTTTTGAGGAGCCTCTGAGAATGATAAGAATATCCAGATAAGGACAGAAATGACGATATAGTCCAAAGTCAGGGCATATAGGTTGTGGGCCAACAGATAACCATATGTATGAGTTTGTAATCAATATTTTTTTATATTGCTTGTTATTATTAAAGGTAGCAAGAATGTAAATTATTAATTTGAGCTCTTCTTACAGGGGCTACTGTAAGCTCTTGGAGGATTAGCTACATTAGGGGTGTGTCGCCTAATATGCAAAGGAGTTCCTGCTACAAAAAGAGCCCTAGTTATTCTTAGAATTATCAGTTTCTTCTTGGAAGAAGCTGCTTGTCTTGTGAGCCAGCTTACTTTTGGACAAGTCTTTTAACTGAGTCATCTAATTGCTCCCCTGTACTTACATATGTAGAATTAATGGATGGCATGATCATAATTTAAGTTAGTCAAAAGTAAAGATGTTAGTAGTTACGTTTTGATTTTTTTTAAAAATAGATGGAGGCGAGATTATTTATATTTACTTTTGCACTATGCCCACAATGAACCAAACACATTTTTGCATGTATTTCTTACTAGGCGATTAATGATTGGACATAGGAAAGCTGTTTAAAGTTTCTCAAGAACATGACTATATCATAACCAGGCCTAAAAAGAGTCATCTGTAACCTTTACTGACTGAGAGCCGAACATCAGGCCTCAGATTAGCATCCTATGATAAATGGATACTAGTTTTGTTTTGTTTTTAACCTCCAACAGTCTAGCTACTATTCAAATTACTCAAATATGTGAGTTGAATGGTAAAATATAGAAGCATGCCACTTTGGGGGCGATTTCTCACTAGAGCTGCCTCACAGCACAGCGCCATTTGCCCCAACACAAACATGTCAATTTCACACCCGAGGCTGCGGGGCTGCATTTGACTCGGGGCTTCGCCACTAGAGGCAGCTCTAGTGAGAAATCGCCCACAGTCTCATTGAATAGAGAAAAAGGTGGAGTACGAACACCTTAATAAATACAAAAAATAAAAATGCTTGCAGGAGAAGATGCCTCTTCCCTTTTTAAGTATTTAGAGTAAATGTGTAGTTTCCATAGGAAAAGGAATGAAACAGGTAAAATATACATACTGAGAAGTGCTGAGACTATTTCCTCCATATTTTCAAGAAAGCTACTGAGATGCTCGGTAACAGAGAGATGAGGAGATGTGATCTGCGCTATTACAGCTGCTGCTTCTGCATGGGTCACTTGGGAGTGGGTGCTGTCTGTAAGGATGTCAGCTAAACACAATATTCCATCAACCTAGGTGGAAAAAGGATACGTTGAAAATCAAGGGCATATTTTAAGTATCAAACCTACCTTGGGAGAAAAGGCATTTTATATCAAGAAGAATAAATAACAACAAAGACCGAAATGTAAGCAGGAAATGGTGAAGAGTTAAATGTTATAAATGACAATGTATGAATTCACAGTAGTAGCTGCTACTTTGGATAGTATTCATCTGTCCTGAATGTTAACATGTCATGTGACCTCGGCACACCTCCTTCACTGCACAGTCTTTGTGCCCTGCTACCATAATTAGCCAAGCAGGAGAAGATACTAGTTCTTAATTTCTTGAGTAATAGATCCGCTTATTTATTAATTTAAAACACTTACAGGCTACTCTAATGTAAACAATGCCCTGACCTCGATAGTCCAGGTTAGCCTAATTTTGGAAGCTAAGCAGGGCCGACACTGGTTAATACTTAGATGGGAGACCACCAAATCCAGGGTTGCTACACATATGTAAGCAATGGCAAAACACCTCTGAATGTCTCTTGAAAACCTGTGAAGTCAGCAAAGAAAAGGTAAAACAAAATCCTAAACATTTACAATGCTTACACAACATTACAAAAGATTATAATATCCATGGCTTGATATTCACTCAGCAGAGCTTAATGTCCTTAACCATAATAACTCAAATCCAGGCACACTTAAGAACATCTTGCAATTGTAGGCACTGTTCCCTCTAAGCTGAGTTAGTGTGAGCTAGCTCACAGTTTCTTAGCCTCCAGCTCACACATATTCGCCTTCGTTCAGGAAGGATGGCTCCAGAGCAAACTAATTTATGCAGTAGCCAAATCGCTGGCTCACAACTTTAATGCCAGTAGCTCACAAAGCAGGATTTTTGCTCACAAGACTCCACGGCTTAGAGAGAGCATTGATTGTAGGCAAAGATCGGCAACCTATACCCTTATAGTCTTAAGACCACTATTGTAAATTCTCTGCTTCTAGTGTGCATGGTTATTAAGTTACCATTGATTGGATGATATAAAGTAATACATGATTTGATAAATGTAAGTAACATGATGGCCAGCCAACCTAAAACCCACCTTTTCCTTTGTAACTATAATTTCAACAGAGCACTGTGGTGCTCCTAATCTGCAGGCAGGCTCAGCAGTGAGGCGGATTTCACATCTTGGGGACAACAACAGGGATGACCCAAAGTCTAACAGGTCTGCTTGCACACAACAGAACAGCTAGCAGAACAGCCTGTGAATGGTTCCACTATACCTTTAATTTGGTCCTGAATCCTCACAGGACCAGGGGGTGGTGAGGAATAACCCCCATTTTCTGCTGGAATAAAGTCTATGGGGTAACTGAAGGCCAGGTCTCAAATAATCTATATATAAAGAAGTCCCCAAGCCTGTTCCTGACCTTTGCTGCAGGAGTAAGAAGGGGACTGAATCCTGGTGTTTATTGCACCGGACTCGATTAGCCCCACAAAGAGCAGATTACCACAGTCAAACTAAAGAATCAGCAAGGGTTGCCCATCACCAGGAATGCAAAATCTGGTCCTCTTATCTCTATCCTGTACCTTAGTCTCCCTAGAAATGAACCTTTGCCACTGCTTAGCAAGCACAGGTCCAGAGAATGATATAGATCACAAAAGCAGGACCATGTTTATATAAAATCAGAAAGCAATTGTAATAGTATAATGATTGACAGAAAGAGGAAGCACTGGACAGAGAAATGCCAATTGGAACAATTCTGGTTGGTGGGAACGTCAACAAATTGTTCCAGTTGGATGATGTCCCTTTCAGACGTATCTCTGCTGAGGTACTCCCCCCCAAGTTATGTGTGTCTGGCCAGACATGGGTTATGGGCAGTGTTCCCTCTAAGCTGAGTAAGTGTGAGCCAGCTCACAGTTTTTTAGCCTCCGACTCACCCATTCCTGTCTCAGCTCAGGAAGGACGGCTCCAGAGCAAAGTAATTTATGCAGCAGCCAAATCGCTCGCTCGCAACTTTAATGCCAGTTAACTCGCAAAGGTGAATTTTTGCTCACAAGACTCCACAGCTTAGAGGGAACATTGGTTATGGGTGTGATTAGGTCAGAGTTATCTGAATGCACATCCATTCTTGGCTGGGGCTCAAACCTTCCGCAAGCAGTACCACCTGATCTGGAAGCTGACACATCCCTGATATGTGGAGATGGTGAAATTGTAGCTCGGATATTTACTCCGAAATCATTCAGGGGAATGTCTTCCATATTTCATGGATTGGATTTAGCAGAAGACTTTTGGTGACAGAAGAGGGGGATTTTTACCAACTTTGTCTTCTGTCACAGACCTCTGATTCCCACATCATGGGGCGGGGGGGTTGGTGGTGGGCTTTCCCCCAGGAACAGCATTTGGGGAGCATTTTGCACTGTAGTGGGAGGTGAGGAACTACCATTCCAAAAATGGAAAATCCCTTCCATCAACAGAGGTTTTTCCACAGTCTCCAAGCCCTTATGTTCCAGGGTAAAGATCTGGTATTGAAAACATTGCAGGAATTAACTCTGATTCAAATTAATTCTTTGGAAAATACCAACTGGTAAAAAGAAGCTATGGAGAGGGATGATGTTAGAAAATGCTCAAGGTGTGGATGCACACCCATCATCACCCCACAATACTCCTTTGACAGAAACAACTCAGCATTGTTCATCATACACCATTCAGCACCTTACATTACAAGTGATCTTCTCAATTTTAATGTTCTTCCATTCATTCCTTAAATTGTTTGTTTAAAGCTTTTGTTGCTCTCATTTCAGTTATTTATTAATGCACAGTGCCAAGTTGTCTTAATTAAACATTCCCAGCTGGCCATACATTAAGGTGTTTAGTTTGACATGTCACTTAAAACATCCTATGAGAAGGGCTCAGTGAATTAATGCTATTATCTTTCAGCTCCTCGGTGCTTAGAACAACAAGGATAAATTTATCACTGGACTATCTATTGTACAGAATACAAATAATGTTCAGCATTTGATGTTCAGAAATGACAAGAAGATACAATGTTTCCACCATTCATTTTGTCGTCAGCGAGCCTTCATCCATTTACTTAGCACAAGAATTTTTTTTCTAGTTGTGGTGACACTAGAGGTCAAAGCCAGTCATTTGCATAAGTCATTTTTCTCCAAGGTATACTAAAAAGATTCCCATGTTATACACATAATGTCCATACGCGTGATTAATTCTTGACTAAAATATGCACTAGATATTACAATAATCAAAGGATCAAGTTGTATCTCCTTAGAGCTTTGCAGTATTACAATGCATTTGAATTTTAAAACAGATGTTGAACAACAAATGAATGATAACAGTAACAGATTGCAGCACAGACTACAGCAACCTTTAGTCTGCCAGCAGGAGGCGAAAGTTGGCAGACTGGGTCTGGGGCACAGTAAACGTCTCCTTGCAAGAGGAGTGGTCACCCCTGCCTTGAAGCAGGCCGTGGTGTATCCACTCAAAAAGAAACTTAGTCTGGATCCAGGAGAGCTAAATAACTACCATCCAGTCTCAAATGTACCATTCTTGAGCAAGGTGATTGAATGAGTGGTGTCTGGGCAACTTCAGGGATTTCTGAATGAACCAGATAGTTCAGGGGTCATTTCCCGCAGGAGTGAACAGGAGCGGAGCTCCAGCTGTAAAGAGCCCAGGAGGCGGGCACATGCAACAAGCCCCACCCCCTGCTCCCAACAGCCCTCAGTCAGAGCAAGAAGCAGCCAGGTAAGTTGCAGAGGCCCCCTTCGGTCCAAAACTGTCCAGTGGCACTTTTAAGACCAGGTTTTATTCAGGTACAAGCTCTCCCTCCTCGGCGAGGACAGATCTCCATGTTTCCCCCACCAATAGCTAGCAATCTAAAACAGTCCAGTGGAGCCTGAGCGGTGGGTATTGCCTTCTGACACAGTACCGGTGATGTCAGAGGGTGTGGCATATGCTAATGTTATGCTAATGAGTTATGCTAATGAACTCCTGCACCTCTTTTTCTACAAAATGACCCCTGTTTTGGATCCATTCCTTGGTTGCCCTGGTGTATCACCTACACTGGGTGATGGACAGGGGGACTGCAACCCTGTTAATTCGCCTGGATCTGTCAGCAGCTTTAGATACCACTAACCATGGTATTCTTCTGGACTGCCTTTCAGGGCTGGTAATTGGGGCACTGTTTAGTGGTGGTTTCAGTTCTACCTTCCAAAGTGTGGTGCTGGGGCAGTGCTGCTCGAGCCCTTGGTCTCTGGCCTATGGCTGTCCTGCAAGGCTCTGTCTTGTCCTCCATGCTTTTTAACATTTACATGTAGCCACCTGGAGTGATCATCCAGAGATTTGGGTTGAACTGCCACCAGTATGCAGATGACGCTCAGCTCTATCTTGAACTTCCAGCAGATCCCAAGGAGGCTGCAGAAATTCCAAACGTGTCTAGAGGCAGTTTTGAGAGGGAAGAGGGCTAACAATCTGGAACTTAATCTTGACAAAATGGAGGTGCTACTGGTAGGGGGATGTCTGACCCAGGAACTGGAATATTTCCAGTTCTGGATGGGGTTGAATTCCCTTAAAGGAGCAGGTTCAGAGCTTGGGGGTTGCTACTGGACCCGAGACTCTGAACAGGTGCCTAAAGTCTGTTTGGGGATGGATGTGAGCTAACAAGCTGAAACCTAATCCTGACAAAATGGAGATGATATTGTGAGGACAAGGTTTGACCCAGCGATGGGGATGTCTCCTGTTCTGAATGTGGTTGCAGTCTCCTTAAAGCGGTATACTGGAATTGGGCCTCTTGTTGGATAAATGGGTAGCAGCAGTAGCCAGGGGTGTCTTTCATCAACTTCAGCCCTTCCTGGGCAACAAAGGTCTTGCCACTGTTGCGCATGTCCTGGCAACATCCAGATTAGATTGCTGCAGTTTGGAAACTACAGCTGGTACAGAATGCTGCAGCCAGAATGTTAACTAGAGTGGGTGCATTCGAAATAAATCCACGTTTGAAGAACAAAGTTAAATTTATTATACAGCGATGGTTAGATCAGGAACACAAGAATTGTTAGGAATGACTACAGACCCCATAGGGAAACATAATAAAGGAACTTGAACCAGGTTAGGACCAATGAGTCCAATTCCCACTGGCGGGAAGGCAGATAAAACTAGCGCCCAATTCAGCCAGAATGTTAACTAGAGTGGGTAGGCTTGCCAAGTCCCCCCAAGGGTTTCCCCGCCCCAGAGGCCCATTCCCCGCCACCGGCAGATCAGGCCCCGGGGGGGAACCCCACCCCGATGTGCACGTCACCAGGAAGTGACGTTAGGACGCCA
>NW_015161557.1:39858-44376 GCF_001447785.1 Gekko japonicus
GACAGTAAACACCTACACAGGAGGATACGGGGGGGGGGGATGGATAGAGCACACTGTAATATGTAGAAAAGAACATACCACCTTATGGCAGCTTGCTGACAGTGGGTCATAGGGACCATACAACTCCCATCTTGTTCTACCTACACTGGCTCACAATTTGCTTCCAGGCCCAATTCAAGTTGCTGTTACTGATTTTTAAAGCTCTATACAGCTTAAGGCCAGCCTACTTTAAGGACTGCCTCTGTCTCTATGAGCCTACATATCCACTTCAGTCATCTTCAGAGACCCTGCTTCAGGTGTCCTTGTCATCCGAGGCTAGATGGGCAGCAACCCAAGAAAGGGCCTTCTCAGTTGTGGCACCAAAACTTTAGAACTCCCTTCCCTAGGGAGATTCCTCTGTCTCCCTCTATCATTGACTTCACCCCTGCAGGTGAAGACTTTTAAAATCGATGTTCACTCCATTAACTTTCCACCCGGCATTGGGTGGAAACATGGCATGGAAATGTTTAAAATAAATAATAAACAAACGTGAAGTATCTTTGCATGAGGCATCGAGCAAAAAAACATGATGAATCTCTGGCGTGATGGAGTTCATACGTTATTTTTTTCTCTCTTGACTTGAGATGTAGTACAGTTTTTTTAAATCATTTTTAAGGTAAAGAAGTCCAAAAGAGAACTGGTGGGGATCAGAGAAAATATACAAGGACTACAGAACACAGAGTGAAATGAAATTGAGTGTGAGCGCTACAGCAAACCGGCTCAGCTCCTTCACCCACCACAATGAAATCCAGCCCACCAGTCACTGATAGTGGCATACCAGGTGCTTGGCAGCCTCCAAGGCAGAAGGAAAAACAACAGCTCTGTCAAGTTCCTGTGGACTCTCATACATGGATCATAGGGTACATCAATTTAGTGAGGGAAGAGTTCACTAGAGAGAAATCTTTACAGCTATAGTATGTTTCTACCAATGAAGTACTCTGCTACTGTTTGCTATTTTCAACTTTAAACTACCGTCACACTGATAGTGGCATACCAGGTGCTTGGCAGCCTCCAAGGCAGAAGGAAAAACAACAGCTCTGTCAAGTTCCTGTGGACTCTCATACATGGATCATAGGGTACATCAATTTAGTGAGGGAAGAGTTCACTAGAGAGAAATCTTTACAGCTATAGTATGTTTCTACCAATGGCTGGCTTTCGATGAATGCAGCTGGATAGACAATCCCTTTCCATTTGGACTACCAATCCATCGCTGCCTCCTGTAATGGAAGAAAGGGCTCTCCCATTACAATCTATATTCATAAAAGGCTAGTTGTGAACCAAGAGGAAACAGAAGGGGGGCAGTGAGAAGAAAGGGAACTAGGAGGAGGCACATAAGGCAGACACACCTGTGGTTTTCTTGGATCATTGGTGAACAGGGAAGAGAGTGTGATGGCTGCTGAGAAGCAACTGGCACTATTTCAGAAACCAGATAAAGAAATTCTGAGGGAAAATAATCATTTAAGAGCAATAGACCTTTGTTCTGTGCCCTTATAGACAATAGAGTGATAATATTTATATTAAAGGACTGACATAAGATGAGGATCAATTACAATTCAGGACCCGATTCCTGAACTGCTATGTCATTTGGTCTAATGAAATGAACATTATTTTTTATCAAGCAATATTGCTCCGCTCACTTAAAAACTGGAATAAAAAGCTGACTTTCAGAGGGTCCTCTTAGTAATAATTTAGTGCCCTGTTGAAATATGCAGAACTGAATATTTCAGTAACAAATCCATGGCAATAAATACTGATACCGGTTATTTATGCTCTCGCTGTTATTGAGGTGACAGAGCAGTTTGTAAATAGCTTCTGCCGAAATCATATAGTGTATTAAGTGCTTAATTCTTTAGTGTCACAGGACCAATTGCAATGGTTATCCTCAAACAAATCTTGTCACAGCACTGCCCAGTGAGTCAGACACTGAATCTGAGTTGGGAGCAATACTGTGGTCAGGTGCCCAGCACAAATCCAGATAGCATCTGAAATATTTTTATTTATTTTCATTATTTATAGTCCATCTTTCTCACTGAGACTTAAGGTGTAAATCAATGCAGTCAACAGGATGGGATATCCAATAAGCAATCTGGTAGGATTAGGATTCAGAAATTAAAACTAAGTAAAAATACCTGGAGCAAAGCTGAACCAAAGCATTAGTAGTAACGTGACATATTAAACAATGCAGAAATCACAAAATAGGATTATACATAACGCAAAATATAGCATGTACTCTACACAGAAGTATAGTCTGCAGTCTCTGCTTTCATAAAGCGTTCTTCCTGAATGAATTCTATTATAATAAAGCCCGATTGCCTCTCTAAAATGCCCTCTTCAATCATTCAGTTTTGCACAGTTTGTGGAATGCCAGAAGAGTGGGACCATTTCTGACATCATCTCAGGCAGTCATTCTGTAAGGGGGGGGGGGCTACAGCAGAAAATGCATGTGTATGGGCAGTTGCTGATCTTCCTCATTTTCACAGTGTCATCTGAAGAAGGCTTTGCTCAGATGCGTGAAACTGTCATGGCAGATCATAGGAGGAGAGATGGTCCTGCAGACATGAGGGTCCAAGATCATCAGGGAAGTTATACATGGTAGGCCATGCCTTGACTTGAACTCAATAACTGATTGGTAACCAATGGAGTGACTGCAGAATGGGGCTAATATGCATACTCTTCCTAGCCCCTGATAATAACCAAGCTGCAGCATTCTGCCCCAACTGAAGTCTCTGAGCTGGGTTTGAGGGGAGACTTATTCAGAATGCATTATTGTCATCTAGTCTCAATCTTACCGTGGCATGGATCCAGGCAGCCAGATGAGCTGAGTCAAGGTAGGGGGCCATCTCCCAGGCTAAACTAAGCTGGAAGAAAGTGTTTTTTGCAGCTATGTTAACTTGCTTCTCCAGCAACCGTGTTGGATTCAGTGTAACCACTAAACTCTTGACCACGTCAGCAAGGCGAGAAACACAATGTCTTTGATCTCTGCCTTCCCAGTCAGCATTACCTCTGTCTTGACAGGATTCAGTTTCAATTTATTTGCTCTTCGCCATTTAACCATTTACAGTGGGCAGGCAACGATTCAGGACCTCTACCATATAACCAGTTAGTGATTAATTTATAATGGACATCCAGATCAGCACATATCCACAATATTTTATCAGCAACAAACTCCCCAAAACTATTACAACTAACTGTTTCTGAGTCAATAAAGGCTCGTATTTAGGAGTCAACAGGTAAGATACCTTAAAGAACTGAGACGGTTGTGATCTAGCTGATGCAATGGTAACATTACCCCTTCACAAGTCTTCCAATGAGCTCTATAGTAGAAGACAGCAAGACTATTCTAAACTTCAAAACTTTAAAAAACGTGTTTAATCTTCTAAGATCAAGGATGGGTCTATGTCCCCCATTCTTCTTATCAACCAGGAAGAATCTAGAATGGAAGCCCTGAGACTAGAGTCCCAGAGAATCAAAATAAAAATGACTTAAAATTCTATCCTTCAGTCTGTTGTCAGAGATAACAACATCAATGTCCAAGGCCTTGGCCACTCTCAGCATCTGTTCTTCATAAACGCATATATCCTCTCTAGGACATACATGGGTCAAATAATGTCCTGGTCATCTGCAGATCTCCTAGGGAATGAGTGATGCTTGGTCTGCTTAAAAGCAGAATTGGTCTTTTCTTTGTGTTTAGACTTTTTATGCTTCTTGACCGCGAATTCCAACTGTGAACGTGCCAGAGCTGAAGCAGCAGGAGATGGGGATTGGAGCTATCTAGACTCTAAAGCAGGGGATATGGAAGAGGGTCTCTTTGACGGGCTAACCACTGTCTTCATTGTGGGACCAGTTGAAATCAACTGAACTGATGGAGGTCTGGAATGGGCTTGTGGCATCAGAGTCAAGGCTGACCTACCTGAAGGGATAGGATCCGAGCTCGGAACAGACTTGGGAGGAACCAAGGACAATGCCTTCAACCAGAGGGTGGCTTTCAGCCAGGATGCTCTATTGTGGCCCCAGTCACACGGACCAGATAATGTGGGGGGGGAGGCGTGGCTGTTTGCCCCGGAGCAAAATAAAGTGCAGTAGCCCAATCACACAGTCCCCTGAGTCTTCGCGCTTAGGCTGTTAGCTGCCGATCACACGGTGATGCTGGAGCGTGGCAAAGAAGTGGCATGTCAAGCATTTCATGTTTGTGCACATGCGCAGTTCCGCAGAGCAGCACTGCTTTCAGTTATGTGTTTGTGCACATGGGCTTATGAAAAACATCCAGTTTGCGATGGAATGTGGCCAGGCGCCGGATGCCATGGGATACTAGCGCTCCCACAATCAGATGCCCACCCCTGCCCTGTGTTTTCCAGATACTAGTGCACTTTCCGAGGTACTTTTTTACTGTGCATCTTCGGTGGGATGCCACAGGTTGGCCACGGGTGCGCTACGCTTCTCAGATGTTGCGGTGCTGCCAAATGGCCTAACTATTGCTGT
>NW_015161557.1:46524-70702 GCF_001447785.1 Gekko japonicus
CCCCGGTCACACGGGCCGGATAATGTGGGGGGAGGCGTGGCTAATTGCTCCTGTGCAATTAGAGCCGCCAGAACGCGATCCGACACGTCGGAGGCAAACCACGGGTCCTGTCCTCCCCGCCTGTGCATTAACGAGGGGCTGGCGCAATCACACTGCAGGAGTCCAGAGGCAGCCCATGGCAAACCGTTTGCCACTACATACGAGGTACTGTTTTTTTATTGCACTTCTTCGGCGGTATGCCACGGGTTGACCACAGGTGCGCTCCACTTGCTAGATGTTGTGGTATGATCGCGCCCCGATAATCCGCCCACCATCCATGGCTCTCCTGCAGCAAATTCGCTGTGTGACCAGGACGTCAGATAACAACTTTCACAGGCCTAGTTGAATAGATGCAATTGTGGGAAGAAAGGGGTGTGTGAATGAAGTACCTATGGGGATCTTTTCTCTATACCTGGAGTTGCTTTCACTTTCTGCTTCAGACTTAGCAAGGAGTTCATCCTTGCCAACATCCAAATCTCTTTCTCTAATAAACCTTTCTTAAAAGAGTTGTAGACTGAGAGTGGATTTTACTGGGAACTTGACAGGTTGTCTCCCTGAAGATGACAGGTTTGCTGACATGCTGCATTTGGAAAGAGGGCTTAGAGTTAATAGCAAGAATGACTCCCTGTTGGTGAACAAGCAACAAAATTATATTGCAGTTCCAAAACAGAGTTAGGACACCTTCTTTTCCCCCTTTTGCAGTGATGTAATATACACTAAGGTGTACTTTATACTATTTTGGCCTGATTCAGAAGTAGGGGGGGGGGAACCTCCACCAGGCTACACCATTTATAAGTGTCCAATAATAAATTTTAAAAGGACAAGAGAACAATCTAATAAAAGCACTTTAACATCCAAAAAGAAATTGCTGTTCAAAGCATTTATATAATTAGCTTTCACACTGAAAGGAACTTTGGACTGCTGCCCTGCTTTCTGTTTAATTCTGGGGAAGTAATCAGCTAAAATGTCAAATGTGTCAATGCCTTGGCAATACAAGAGAATGGGTCAGCTGGATAATGCAAACAAAAGAATTCCATGAATGCAACAAGATGCTACAAAGACTGCATTTGAGGAATGTTATGCAAGAAAATCTTGATTGTAACATTCAGTAATACTGAAGATTAGAAAAGCACAGAGCTTCCCCTGAAATGCTTTCCCTTGGTAAACATAATTAGTATGACACGTGGAAGCGTGTACCACAGTACACCACACATGACTCATGTGCAAAACCCCTTAGAGACAGAGTGCATGTGCTGTCCCACAACCATGCAAGTGGTGATCTGTTCAGATATGCCGATTATGTGTAATTACACTGTTTTCATGCTACTGTTGTCCAAATGGCTTGCTACAGTCACCTTTTTTAAAAATGGAATTATTATACTGTTGCACTATTTCTACCATTTGGTAATACTCTTGGTGTGGCGTAGTGGTTAGCGTGTTGGACTAGGGTCTGGGAAACCCAGGTTCGAATCCTTACTCTGCCATGGAAGCTTTCTAGGTGACCTTGGGCTAGTCACTCATTACTGGGTGATGATAAAATGGAGAAGAGAATGGTGTAAGTCGTTCTTTGTCCTCATTGAAAAGAAAGGTGGGGTACAAATGAAATAAATTGAATAAAGAAAAAGGATGTGTCATTGCATCCAAACTACTCAATGTGGCAGTCATTATTCTCGCAGGGAAGTCTGCAAACACACTATTTACCAGGCAGGAGGGTTCTGGGTGAAATTTACACAAGCACCCTCAAATGACCGAGAGACCCCAAAAGGACTGTACTGAAAAGGGACAGCCCCAAATTCCAACCTCAGGGAGGCAGGACCTGACATCTCTGTCTGCCATGAAGCTTGTTTGATGACAGAGGGCCCAACACTCTCTCTTAGCCTAATCCAGCCTGTGCTGAACTCCTCAGAGGAAAAGCAAGATAATAAACATTATAGAAAATGGAAAGTCATTCAAAACTAACTGAGCAAGTCAAAGCAGCGAAAGTTCTGCAAAAAACAGATTTCTGCAGTCATGGGTTCTATTTCTAGCACAACACAGTCAAAAATGGCGTCCAATAATTGTGCAAGTCAGTAACGTGCCTTTGCAACTCAGATTGGAGGCAAGTGCTAAAGCAATCTCTTCCCAATCCCGGGGGGTTCCAGCAACTGCACTACACTTAATTGTACAAAACAGGAATTTTAATGTAGAAGCAAATGGGGCGGGGGGGGGAGCAGAAATAGTTTCTGGGATCTGCAAGTCCCTGGCAAGGCCTTTAGTGCTTGCCAGACAACTAACAGGAGTTCACCAGCTCCATGCCCTTCTTCCCAGGGCTTGCCTAACACCGCCTAACAACAAATTCTCTACTTGGAGCGCCAATCCTGCAACAGGAATTCCCAGAGTTCTCTGCTCTGACAACCTGTTTCTCCTTGTGGGCCTGTTCCTTACAGACAGCCTGCTTCTGCCTGACTAGGCCCATCGAACCTCTCCTTCCTCTCTCCTCCCCTTTGGAAAGAGGAAGATCAGCCTCTCCAGAAGCAGGGGTGCTGCGGGATGTAGTCCCTTACACTATTCCCCCTTTTTAAAAAGGATGTGTCATTGCATCCAAACTACTCAGTGTGATATGCTTGCAGGGAAGTCTGCATACTCGCTGTGATTGTCTGGGTTCATTTGCTTCAATGTCTTCAATCTCCTGGTCCACTAGGTTCTCACCTTTCAATCTTCTTCTCTCAGAAGAAATGGAATCTCCCATTAGTGGAGCACATATCCCTGGCTGGTTGGTTCCTAGGGTTGCCAAGTAAGAACTCTGCCACAGCGGAGGACTCCCAGCTGGTGGCTGGAGTGCACGCGCGCCGCATCCACATCGCCTGGAAGTGACGCAGGCATGCGTCACTTCCGGGCGACATGTGCGTCGGGGTGGAGTTCCCCCCGGGGCCCAATCTGCCGGTGGCAGGGAACAGGCCTCTGGGGACTTGGCAAGCCTATTGGTTCCATATGGTGTCATTTCATCTTCAGAATCTCTTTCGTCTGAAATACCTGTTCTTGGATATGAACATCTACCACCCCAACTCCTTTTGCGCTCTGAGGCTTGTTTTTGTTGACTTAGAGCACTGGTGTGCTCCATATTTTAATTTGGTATATGCACTGATATCTGCTTTTCTGTCGGGCCTGGGCTCAAGTTCATCATAGTGCACAATATAAGTATTTCCAACTAGGATTGGAATAGTTTGTATAACACTTCTGATATTCTATTTATTATCCTGTGTGGGCCTTGGAACGTCTGTGGCAATTTGGTACTCAGACCCTTCCTTTTTCTGTGGTCTTTAATCCAGACCAACTCTACCTCTCGACAAGTCTAAACAGTCTCACACAGATTTTTATTTTATTTTATTTTTTAAATTAATTTTAATATAAAAACTGTGATACAAAATGGCGACTCTCTGACCACCGTTATACAATGAATAATATCATTAAAAGTCTGTATACAATAATAAAAGAAATCTCGCTCAGCCGCTGTGGAAAGAATACTGATTAATTTTTTCACTTTTTCAGGAGGACCGTCAGAGGGCCACAATCCAAGGAGAAGAACAGTCTCACACAGATCCTCTTGCCTCTGGGTCGTTTTACCCTGGGGTAGCTTCACTGCCAAACATTTTAGATATGATGTAGGATTAGTACAGCATTCTGATATGCGTGCTCCATTAAGCAGTTCCACTGGAAGGATGATCTCTCAGCTAAACATTATCATATATGGGGTAAATCCTATGGATGACTGCACACTATATTGATAGGCCATCACGACATATGGAAGTAAATAGTCCCAATTTTTCTGTTTAGCTTCCACAAAGGATTAACAACATAGTTGTCAGCACGCGGTTCAAGCTCTCTATAAGTCCATCAGACTCTAGCTGGTAAGGTGTAGTGTGGGTCTTATTTCCAATTCCAATAACCTTTATTGGCATACAGGGTCTTATTTATTTCAAGTAAATTATAGAATCTTGCAAAAGACATGTGACTCAAAGTTTCATCCCTGATCAGTGTGCGCAGAGTGTGCCATAGTGGCAAGCAAATACCTGAGCAACCGTTTTTACTTCTTGGTCCACAAGAAGATATGCTTCTGCTCCCTTGGAGAAATAATCTGTACCTTAAAAATCTGTTCCTAATAAATTTTTATTGATTAAAAAATAAAAAAGAAATAATCTGCTATCATAAAAATATCTTTATTACCATTTTCTGTCAAAGCTAGTGACCCCAAAATATCCATCACTACTCTCTCTAATGGGTCATTTGTTTGAGTTGCCACCGTAGGAGCCTGGGGCATACTAGAGGCTGTTTTGTGAGCCCCACAGGTATAGTATGACTTTACCCAATTCTTAACAGATATAGTCCATCCAAGCCAGCAGTAATAGCTTTTGACCTTTTGAGACAACTTCTCTATTCCCAAGTGCCCTTCTGTTTTGCCACCATGTAGTGAGTTCCAGATCTTGGGAACACACCATTGTGGGACCAGTATTTCTTTATTGGGTCGGTCCTTCCACACCTTTGAGTATCTAACTAACAGTTCTTGCTCTAACCATAGGTCTGGCCAAATCTCCTTGTACTGAAGTATGCCTGGTTGCAGTAGTATCTCCTCTGCAAAGTTCCATACATTCTTTTCCTTCCAGTTTTGCAGCTGAGAAATTACTGAGTCTATGATTTGGACATCTTTTAAGATTGTGGGCTCATCTTTCTGCCTTGGCATATTTATCTGTTTCTTCTGGTTGGAAAGACACAAGCAGGTTGTAAGGTTGTTGTCCCACAATCTCAGAGTCCTTATTAACATCATTCAGAGGTAGTCTCTGGGACAGAACAGCAGCATTTATGTGCTGCTTTCCCGGGCAATGTATGATTTGGAACTGGGACAAGTGTTTAAGCGAACAGGCTAGTTGTCCTTGTGGTTCGTGGAAATTATGAAGCCATTGGAGGGAATTATGATCTGTCCTTAGCTGGAATTCTTTGCCCAGAAGGAAATGACAAAATTGCTTACTGAATGTCACAACATCCAACAGTTCTTTCTTTGTTGTGGGGTAATTCTGTTCTGATTTATTCAGGGCTCTGCTAGCATATGCAACCACTGTCTCCTTAGGACCATGTTGTTGTGCTAAGACTGCCCCAATACCACTGTTACTAGGATCAGTATCCAGGATGAAGGTCATCTGAGGATCCGGGTAGGCAAATATAGGTGTAGATATTAGCCCTCTCTTTAATGCCAGGAATGCTTCCTGACAGCCCACAGTCCAATGGAATCTTTGCCCCTTTTAAATTAATTTGTGTAATGGTTGGGCAATTGCAGCAAAATTAGGAATAAATCTCCTGTAATATGAAGCCAGGCCTACAAACCTCCTAACCTCAGTACTTGAGCATAGTGATTGCCATGGTCGGACAGCTTCTGTTTTGTCTGGATCTGTCCTTATGCCGTCATTAGAAATAATGTGTCCTGGGACCTTTACAGAACTAATTACATTTAGATGGTTTCACTTTTACATTGGCCTCCTGCAAATAGTAACTGAGATCTGCAAGGCCTTTAGTGCTTGCCAGTCAACTAGTAAGAGTTAATTTCCATCTTGCAGCAGGAAGAGCCAAAATTCTTTGCTCCAGTCCTTGGTTCCCGTTTTTCAGCTTTCCACCTTGTCAGCATGTTCCTCACTGCCAGCCTGCTCCTGCCTGACTAGACCCACCAATCCTCTCCCTCCTTCCTCTTGAAAGAGGAAGGCCAGCCTCTTCAGAGCCAGGGGTGCTGCTGGGAGATGTAGTCTCTCTGAAATCCCATTACAGACTAGTGAGGGGGAAGCTCTGGGGGCTGAGCCAAGAGTAGCAGCAAGCCTATTGGCCTGACCAGAATGTAGATCAGGGCAACCCTTAAGTGATGCCATCAAGTGTCTAACACACTGAGTCTGGGGTGTATATATATAAAGGCTCCACCAGCTCATTTAGAGGCAGAACTGGAGATGTGAGGATTTATAGGACCAATCCCTTCTGACCCAGATGACATAACACAGCAGCATAGACGTCCTCCTCAACCTCTAAGGGCAGAATGAGAATGAAGGCTGGAAGCAGTCTATTGGAATGCCCTCTTGAGCCAAGGATAAGGCTGTTGAGTATTTGTGGATTGCCTCTCCCACCCATCCTCTCACCCAATGTGAAGAAGACTGGGGGGATTGGAATGCAGGGAAGAAAATACGAGATTACCCAGTTAAAGGAAGAGGAGGCACTTGGCTTCCACTTGGACATTAGGAAGGCCTGGACTCCATATATGCTATATTATATAGATTGATATGACAGCTTTTTAACAATATATTAACTACAATATCAAAATATTAATTACATATTTAATGTAAAACCAACTGTGGAAATCTCCACAAGCATCGCATTCAAGATTCTAAAGGTTACAGAAGTCATTTCTTTTAAAGTAATACACAAGGCTGTGCTTTCCATTTCAGGTCAATTGACAGAGGAAGGCACAATGACAGAAATTGTCAACTTACCTATAATAATGCTTAACCTGGAACCTGAAACTGGAGACGGACAAATATTAGCAGTTCTCATTTTTATTTACCCCGAGGGATGGCAGTCAAAAACAAAAGCTTGTCACACATCCAGAAAGGTTTACATTTATACATAGCAGGCCACCTTTAAAAATGAGAGTCCTCACCAGAAACAAAAATGTTCTGATCTTCTAGTTTTAAATAAATAATGTCACTGGCAGTTGACTACTTATTATTAGACACCTGGCACCTAGTGTTTGGACAGAAGTATTATTAGAGTATTGCTGATCATGTTGTGACACTTTGGTTAAACAGGGTCTGTCTGTCTGTCTGTCTGTCTGTCTCTCTCTCTCTCTCTCTCTCTCTCTCTCTCTCTCTCTCTCTCTCTCTCTCTCTCTCTCTCTCTCTCTCTCTCTCTCTCTCTCTCTCTCTCTCTCTCTCTCTCTCTCTCTGTGTGTGTGTGTGTGTGAGAGAGAGAGAGAGAGAGAGAGCACACTTCATGCTCAAGAAGCGTTTTCAATGTATACTTGTTAATGAGAAAAACTTAACATAAATATTACCAAAGGGCTCCCATGGTGAATTCCAAATAATAGAAAACAAATAAAGAAGGGGACATGATCAGTCCTTTAAAAAAACCAAAATGCTGGTTCTTTCAATGCTTTAAATGCATAGAGAAATCATCTTATTTCAGTACTTCTGTAATTTACACTGTGATAATGTTATGGACCCCAGCGTAATTTTGAATTCCTGCTCTAATTCAGTCATTATTTAGGAACACAATCTTCTGAAATGTCAACCATCTACCCTGGTTATATCTACTTGGGTCTTTTATGAAAAATCTTATTCAATCTTCTGAGAAGACATACATGCTATTTAGCTTGGAAGAACCTTACAGCTGAGAAACAGACAAGCACATAAGAGTAGATTTTGTTTAGCAGCTGCTGCCGTCTTCAGCATATCTAGTCTAAATCCCAGAAATACTCTGTCGTATGTACAATCTCTCCTTATTATATATAAAGCTGTTTTGGGGTGAATGTTCGACACGCTCCCACAGCCTTTGGGCCACTGACCTGTCACTCACATGGTCTCTCCATCCATTGGTGGCTGCGTTGCCTGCGTCCCGCCCACAGGCGCAGCATGCGCCAAAAATCAAGTCAGAACAGAACTTCACTTCAGCAGAGGGGACGCCTCACTCTGCCTTCTAGCCTTCTAGCCTCCTCCTTCCCCGGTCTGGCGGCTCTTCGTGGCCCCATGGCGCTCAGGCCCGCCTTGACTGCCTGCTTCTCTGGCCCCCACAGGCTCCAGCGCTCCCGGGGGTGGGCCTGTCCCTCGTCACCATCTTCCAGCTATGGCCACCATCTTCCCGCCACTGCTTCATTGGTGCATGATGGCCTTGCGGACCCCAGTCGACTTCTTCCCCTCCCGCTTCCCCAGCTCTGCTGCCACTCCACTGGCTTCTCTGCCACTTAGTCTGTCCTGCTCTCTTCTGTGCCTCGCCAGCTCCAGGTCGGTGAGGGGCCGTAGGGCGTGTCTGGCAATGGTGGGAAGCCACCGGGCCCGCTTGGGTGGTGAGCCCATCGCGACCCGTTCCATCACCCCTCCACCATGGGTATTTAGTCTGGTCATGGCCAGTACAAGCCCGTTGCTATTAGTCTGTGGCTTGCATTCTGGGGTATGTATTAGCTAGCCCAGTGAATCAGGACCTTCCCAGGACCTGTTTTATTTAACTATTGTCTGAGTTAGTTGTTCTGGTAATTTTGTTTGGGAGAAAAGTGGCAATTACTTACTAAATTAAAATATAAATTAAAATCTTTGCTAGCACAAATGCATCCACTTTTGTGATATGAAGTGCAAGAAAAAATTAACACGGTGAGATTCCAGCACAAAAAGACAAATTATAACTGGTCATGATCTTCATGTTCAGTTATCCTTAGCTTTCTTTTGTTTTTCAAAAAGAATGAAATCAAAAGATCATATCATCACACAAAAGCTATGTCACATGCCAGAAGTAACAGAGATATAAGGGTTAAATATCTTTAAAACTTTTGTTAGCACTGATTTTCTTACTTCTGCAAAAAAAAAAAGCCAGAATTTTTGCATTACATTATCTTTATAATAAGCTTTCATATAGCACAAGTACAATTGTGTAGTATTTCTACTTTGTGAATTTTTGCCTTTAATCAGCCAGCAGGTGGGGCTAAAACAGAGATAATAACAGAGTAATTGTTCCATTACACTGCTGGCCTACTATTTCTATTAAGTCTCAGTCACATGTGGAAGGTCAAGGGAGCAATCCTAAACAGGTCTACTCAGAAGTAAGTCTCATTTTATTTAATGCAGATTGCTATCAGGAACGTGTACATAGGATTGCAGCCTAAATAAGCTCATCTGGTTTTCTCATTGCAGCACCTCTACACACAATGTGAAAATCAAGTAAATTGATTTAGCTTTTCAGATATCACTGGGACTAAACTGATGTAAGGTATGCAAGTAGAAACTAGTGTACAGAGTGATTCATGATTGCACTGAATATTCTATTTATTTTCAGTGTTAAGAATAGCAATTTCAGTGGAACAGAACAACACTTTGTCACCTCTTTTTGACCTGGGTCTGTGCCATTGGCTTGGATCTACCTGAACATTTCCACATGGCCACAGAGCATGACTTTCTTATCTTTCCCCTCCTGCTGCAACCCAAAATGGCACCCAGAAATTCTTCCACCCACAAAAAGTTTGGGCTGGATCCAAGCCATTGTTTCTCCTGCCTTCTGCTGCTTCTCCTTCCTGAATCAGTCACATGGCTGGTACCAACCAATCAAGGATTACATAGGGAACTATATAACATTACAATGCTACATGATCAATATACTTTGGGTGATACCACTCAAGGAAGTTTATTGAAGCCAAAGACAGATATAATACCGAAAGAGGGCTCACAAAGGGCTTGTCAGTCATTCAGGATGACACTTTCACTATTGAACTGACAAAGGGCCAGACCAGACTTGGTATAAAAGATCTGTGTATCTAGACTTCTGTTTTATAAATGCTAATTTAATCCCCTGGCAGTTGCTCTGAAGATCAGGAAAAGGCTGTTGGGGGAGTGGGTGTTTAACCCTTTCATCTCACGCTTAACTTAAAGGGTTTGAAGCTCTGCTGTCTTTGCAAGGTTTTGCTGATAAAATCTCTCGCATCCATTCTGACTTCCAAACCAAATTGAAAGCAAATCTGGTATTGGAACTGTCAGAAGCTCCTGGTTGTCCTTTGTTATGGAAAGATTTGGACTGATCATGCCTGTGGATGCTGACAGGGTCCTTCGGGGTGTGTGAGCTACACTGGGCTCTTTTTATTTTATTAATTTATTTTATTTCTATTCTGCCCTTTCCCAATGGTTCAGGGTGGATTACAACAATAAGACAATAATTGGATATAAAGAGACATAATATATAAGACAATAACATCAAACACTGGCCATTCGTAAATAATAAAATATAAAGAAGTGGATACGTTCCAGGAGGGCCAATAGAACAAGAGCAGGAGAAGGCCTTCCCGAAAAAGACTGACTTGCGAGCTCTGTAGAAGCTTGGAAGGTCCCACAGGGCTCGAACCTCGTCCGGCAAAGCATTCTACCAGGACAAGGACAAGATAGAAAAGGCCCTTGTTCTGGTGGTAGCCAAGCGGACTTCTTCGGGGCCTGGCACCACTAACAAGCAGTGTTCCCTCTAAGCTGAGTTAGTGTAAGCTAGCTCACAGTTTTTTAGCCTCTGGCTCACACATTTTTGTCTCAACTCAGGAAGGAGGGCTCCAGAGCAAACTAATTTATGCAGTAGCTAAATTGTTTGCTCACAACTTTAAAGCCAGTAGCTCACAAAGTAGAAGTTTTGCTCACAAGACTCCACAGCTTTGAGGGAACATTGCTAACAAGTTGTGTGATGATGAGTGCAACGTACAACGGGGATGACAGTGAGAAAGCCAGGCCCTCAGATATGACCCAGACTGTTAAGGGTTTAAAGGTCTTGACTTGCATCATTCCTCGCTTTTAAAATCATGCTAGCTTAAGTTATTTGAACTGTTGCTTAAAACTGTTAATGCCTCGCTGACGGAGGGAGTCTTCCTAGACCATTGAATAGGGTTGCCAGCCCCCAGGTGGGAGGGGTGGATCCCCTGATTGTATGGGCGTCTGCCTGCCACCAGTCAACTGGCTAGCAACAGCCACAACCTGGTGTGCCGTCCCCGACATGATGATGTCATGTGGAAGTGATGTCATCATGCTGGGGGTATGGCGCAGCAACACTCTGGTTTTTGGGGGCATAACTCTATGGTTAACCTTCTCTTTATTTTTCTCCTATTTCTCCCTCTCCCCTTATCTGTCAACCTTACCCCTCTTTTGCCCCACCACCCCTTAAGGGTTAAATATCTTTAAAACTTTTGTTAGCACTGATTTTCTTACTTCTGCAAAAAAAAAAAGCCAGAATTTTTGCATTACATTATCTTTATAATAAGCTTTCATATAGCACAAGTACAATTGTGTAGTATTTCTACTTTGTGAATTTTTGCCTTTAATCAGCCAGCAGGTGGGGCTAAAACAGAGATAATAACAGAGTAACACGGTGAGACTCCAGCACAAAAAGACAAATTATAACTGGTCATGATCTTCAAGTTCAGTTATCCTTAGCTTTCTTTTGTGTTTCAAAAAGAATGAAAACAAAAGATCATATCATCACACAAAAGACATGTTACATGTCAGATGTAACAGAGACATAGGGCTTAAATATCTTAAACACTTTTGTTAGCACTGATTTTCTTACTTCTCCAAAAAAAAGCCAGAATTTTTGCATTGCATTGTTTTTATAATAAGCTTTCGTATGGCACAAGTACAATTTTGTGAATTTTTGCCTTTAATCAGCCAGCAGGTGGGGCTAAAACAGAGATAATAACAGAGTAATTGTTCCATTACATTGCTGGCGTACTATTTCTATTAAGTCTCAGTCACATGTGGAAGGTCAAGGGAGCAATCCTAAACAGGTCTACTCAGAAGTAAGTCTCATTTTATTTAATGCAGATTGCTATCAGGAACGTGTACATAGGGTTGCAGCCTAAATAAGCTCATCTGGTTTTCTCAATGCAGCACCTCTACACACAATGTGAAAATCAAGTAAATTGATTTAGCTTTTCAGATATCACTGGGACTAAACTGATGTAAGGTATGCAAGTAGAAACTAGTGTACAGAGTGATTCATGATTGCACTGAATATTCTATTTATTTTCAGTGTTAAGAATAGCAATTTCAGTGGAACAGAACAACACTTTGTCACCTCTTTTTGACCTGGGTCTGTGCCATTGGCTTGGATCTACCTGAACATTTCCACATGGCCACAGAGCATGACTTTCTTATCTCCCCCCTCTGCTGCAACCCAAAATGGCACCCAGAAATTCTTCCACCCACAAAAAGTTTGGGCTGGATCCAAGCCATTGTTTCTCCTGCCTTCTGCTGCTTCTCCTTCCTGAATCAGTCACATGGCTGGTACCAACCAATCAAGGATTACATAGGGAACTATATAACATTACAATGCTACATGATCAATATACTTTGGGTGATACCACTCAAGGAAGTTTATTGAAGCCAAAGACAGATATAATACCGAAAGAGGGCTCACAAAGGGCTTGTCAGTCATTCATAAAGAGACATAATATATAAGACAATAACATCAAACACTGGCCATTCGTAAATAATAAAATATAAAGAAGTGGATACGTTCCAGGAGGGCCAATAGAACAAGAGCAGGAGAAGGCCTTCCCGAAAAAGACTGACTTGCGAGCTCTGTAGAAGCTTGGAAGGTCCCACAGGGCTCGAACCTCGTCCGGCAAAGCATTCTACCAGGACAAGGACAAGATAGAAAAGGCCCTTGTTCTGGTGGTAGCCAAGCGGACTTCTTCGGGGCCTGGCACCACTAACAAGCAGTGTTCCCTCTAAGCTGAGTTAGTGTAAGCTAGCTCACAGTTTTTTAGCCTCTGGCTCACACATTTTTGTCTCAACTCAGGAAGGAGGGCTCCAGAGCAAACTAATTTATGCAGTAGCTAAATTGTTTGCTCACAACTTTAAAGCCAGTAGCTCACAAAGTAGAAGTTTTGCTCACAAGACTCCACAGCTTTGAGGGAACATTGCTAACAAGTTGTGTGATGATGAGTGCAACGTACAACGGGGATGACAGTGAGAAAGCCAGGCCCTCAGATATGACCCAGACTGTTAAGGGTTTAAAGGTCTTGACTTGCATCATTCCTCGCTTTTAAAATCATGCTAGCTTAAGTTATTTGAACTGTTGCTTAAAACTGTTAATGCCTCGCTGACGGAGGGAGTCTTCCTAGACCATTGAATAGGGTTGCCAGCCCCCAGGTGGGAGGGGTGGATCCCCTGATTGTATGGGCGTCTGCCTGCCACCAGTCAACTGGCTAGCAACAGCCACAACCTGGTGTGCCGTCCCCGACATGATGATGTCATGTGGAAGTGATGTCATCATGCTGGGGGTATGGCGCAGCAACACTCTGGTTTTTGGGGGCATAACTCTATGGTTAACCTTCTCTTTATTTTTCTCCTATTTCTCCCTCTCCCCTTATCTGTCAACCTTACCCCTCTTTTGCCCCACCACCCCTTCTCTACCAATCTTCCTCTCCCCTTCTCTTTTGTTGTTGTTCAGTCGCACAGTCGAGTCCGACTCTTTGCGACCCCATGGACCAGCTCCCGCCAGGCCCTCCTGTCTTCCGCCGTCCTCTGAAGTAGGCTCAATTTCATGTTCGTTGCATCTATGACACTGTCTAACCATCTCATCCTTTGCCGTCCCCGTCTTCTTTGACCTTCAGTCTTTCCCAGCATCAGGGTCTTCTCCAGTGAGTGTTCCCTTCTCATTTGGTGGCCAAAGTATTTGAGCTTCAGTTTCATTATCTGGCCTTCCAGGGAACAGACAGGGTTGCTTTCTTTTAGGATTGACTGATTGGATCTTCTTACAGTCCAAGGGACTCTCAAGAGTCTTCTCCAGCACCATAGTTCAAAAGAATCTATTCTTCGGCGCTCGGCCTTCCTTATAGTCCAACTCTCGCAGCCATACATGACTACTGGGAATACCATTGCTTTGACCATGTGGACTTTTGTTGGCAGGGTGATGTCTCTACTTTTTATCATGCTGTTTAGGTTCGCCATCGCTTTCCTCCCAAGGAGCAGGCGTCTTTTAATTTCATGGCTGCAGTCACAGTCTGCAGTGATCTGGGATCCCAGGAACATGAAGTCTGTCACTACTTCCACGACTTCCCCTTCTATTTGCCAAGGAGTGATGGGGCCGGATGCCATGATCTTAGTTTTTTTGATGTTGAGCTTCAAGCCCCCTTCTCTATCAACCTACAAACCTATTCTCCCACTTTGTATCCCCTCTTTCATTCTCCCCCTTCCTTACCTTACCAGCCACATCAACTGTGGTGTCTGAAAGCTGCTCCAGGCCTGGAATAGCTTCCCTGACTCTGAGCCAGGTGAGGCTCCAGGCATCCAGATCTGGCTGCAGTAGCAGAAGACTCTGGGGCTGCTCCGAGCCTGGAGAGCCCCCTGGTCACCAGCACCATTGCAACTGAGACCAGAGAAGCTCCTGGGTCCTCTGCTGCCTGGAGCCTTTCCTAACCTTTGCCACCACCATGGGTGGGCCCAGGGTGACTGCTTGTGGCAGCCACTGCCAGCTCTAGAGGTGAAGGCAGTGTATGCATGTGCTGTTTTATTTTTGGGAAATTTAACTTCCCCATGTTTGTTTGTTAGTTTGTGATTTCAGATTTTTCTGCAAACCTGGAGGGGGGTCCCCCATTTTTGTAGGAAAACCTGTTTAGCACTGGCATGGCCCCAATCCACAGATTTAGGTATCCACACATGGGGGGCACACTTTGCTATTAGATTTATAGATGCTTTTGCTTATGACTTGTAATCTGCCTTCAGCCACAAGGGAAAAGGAGTTTACAAACTTTCATCAATACATAAATAAAAGCAGCATTTGGTTTTTGTGGGAAAATACATGAGTTTGAGTGTCAGTTTAATGAAAAGGATGGAGGGGTCTTTTCCAACAAGTATAGTTGGGCCACAGTCAGTCAAATATTTGATGAAGCCCATCATGCTAGCTTTTCCCTGCACAAGCTCTCCCATATTCTCCTTGATACTAGACGGGTTAAGTTAAAGTGCCCTGCATCTGGGTGCCTGTTCCTTCTCACCAAGGTCTAGGGTACTTTGTGTAATATTTTTCAAGTTAAGTTGAAAGCAGCAGAAGTGATAAAGCAGAGAGTGGCAAGTTGACAGGCTTGTAGCCAGAGACAATGCCTTACTATAGGGTAGCCAAACAGCAGGGGCACCCCACTCCTGACCTGAACTGGAGACCCACAAAGGCCAAAGGAAGGGACTCCTGGCCTGAAATACAGAGCTAGCCACAGCTCTGGGAGAAGGGTCTCCATTTTCAGGTTTTCATACAAGGCAGCCCTCAGAGCAATCTTCCAGTCTTGTCCCCACTCCCAGTGATGACACAATGGCGAGTTCCGTTAAGTATCTGCATTTCTAAAACTATTCAGTTGCCACCTGGCACACAGCCCTTCTGACTCCAACTCTGCAGATAGTCCTTTTTGTGATTCCGGTACCTATGTGATAAATCCGTTGTCTCATCCCGTTCTTCCTGCCCCATCCCTCAGGAAACTGAGACAACTAATCAAACATTCAAAATATTAATGATCCTTCCTGATGTCTATCAGGGACCTATCTCCCACCTTTTGTGTAAATCTGGGAACCATTAGTGGTCATCAAGACCCATTCAACTAGCCATCCGGCACCCAGCTAGACCCATCAATGCTATTGTGCAGCCAGACTCTGCCCCTCTGGAAACTCATTAGTCACACCTGAATTATGTTCGGCCTCGTACCATACCTCCATGGACTCCTTATTGGTCTAGAACAGGGGTGCCAAACTCATTTGTTATGAGGGCCAGATCTGACATGAATGAGACCTTGCTGGGCCGGGCCATGTGTGTCATAAAAGGTAATGCCAGGTAGTGGAGATATAAACTTTATAAAGGACACAAACACAAATATTTTTTTAAATTTAAAATAAAAAACATGCTTAAAACATTAGCTCTGTAAGCTACAAACCTACTTTTGATTTATTGACATTCACCACAGAAATCAGAGTTCTGAGTCTAGGACCTAGGTTAAAACATGAAATGGCTGAGTAATTAAGAGAGTCTGCTGAAGTAAGCTATGCTGCAGCAGCAGCAGAACTGGAAGCAGGAGCTGGCCAGTTCCACTGCAGGCCTGATTCGGCCCCTGGGCCACATGTTTGTCACCCCTGGTCTAGAAAATCTATTGTTCTCACCTGAGACCAGCCCTCAAGGCCTCCCATTGGTCTGTATTGTTTTCCAATGTCTATATCCATCACAGCACATGGCCTCAGATTTTGTGTGTCTGCCCCTGATGCCAACTGGCAGTTCATCCCTAAACCTTTGGTTTGGGCCATAATCTCATCTCCATGGATCCCTGAACAACTGGACAGGTTGTATTACCCCATAACTGAACCCTCTATTCGCTATCAATCACCTCTACTTTCTTAGTTCTGTATCTCTTGCTCTTTTTGAATGCTTAGTGTGCTTGTAATTAAGGAAACTAATTTACTCTTCCTACTGTGCCAGACCTTGGTATATAAGTGGTGTGCAATTCCTGTATCCCTCTGGCCTATTCTGCCACATAGGTAATTTCCCTCAACAACAAGAAAGGCCAGTGGCAGTAACAGGCTGCACCAATGTTTCCTTTACTGGTACACTTATCTGTCAGCTTAGTTGCAAATGGCAGTACTATGAATCCTCTCTTTATTTTACATCTGACCAGCCTGAAAACGAAAACAAGTCAGGTCGATAAAAATTAACAGGTACACGTTTCTCAAAGAGTAAGTTTAAAAAAAAGGATGTGATTTTCAACAATCTTCATACTTTTTAATGAGAAATCAAGTGCTATCGGCTGCGCCATCATCCTACAATGCTGTTGGCAATTGAAATCACATTATATTAGTAGGTAGATAAGTGTATTATTAGGAACTGTGGTGGCTCAAGTGGTTAAGACACTGAACTGCAGGCTGTGGAAGATTGGTAGTTCAGCAGTTCGAGACCTGAGTGTGCCGCATGACGGAGTGAGCTCCCGTATCTAGTTCCAGCTCCTGCCAACCTAGCAGTTCGAAAGCAAGGAATTGCAAGTAGATAAATAGGTACCACTTCGGTGGGAAGGTAACAGCGTTCTGTGCGCCTTGGTGTTTAGTCATGCTGGCCACATGACCACGGAAACGTCTTCAGACAGCGCTGGCTGTTTGGCTTGGAAACGTAGATGAGCACCGCAACCCTAGAGTTGGATTCGACTGGCTTTCGAGCAAGGGGAACCTTTACTTTACCTTAGATAATTGTATTATTCTATATTGATGTATTTCCTATAACTGGTGTTGTGTACAGTTTCATTTATTTATTTACTTTGTTTATTTCCTGTTTTTCTCATTGAGACTCGTGGCTGATTACAAAATATATATAAAAAAACCCAATGCGATCACTTAGCATAAGGTATCCACTCAGTAATACAATAGAACCAAGATTACAAAAATCAGAAAAGAAAGCAAACAAAAAGCAATAATGTAAGATATGGCATGCCATGAACAATGCAGAGAATGGGTCAGAAAAGTGGAAGATCATGTAGTGAGACCAAGATCAAACGCAGGCCTAGGGTCCTTTGATAAATGCACCCTCCTGAACCATTTCATTACAATACAACCAAGTTTTCTTCATAAAACTGACCTCCTGCCCCCTCCATTCTGGTTTCACTCGTTTAGGCAACCCGTGCAAAAACTCACTACTGAGTGAAAGTGGATTTTATACGGGGCCACCCTACACAATATTTAACCATTCTAAACCCACTGAAGCACTTTGCAAGGTGTTTATTCTGATTACGATGGCCGTGTCTTGAAACCAAAATGATTAATTTCCACCCAAACTATTTTTTATTATTATTAGCCCTCTGGAATCTTTCAAATCATTTGAACCCTCGCTGTTGTGGTTCACATATCCACTGGATGTCACTGTTACACAATCCTATCCTTAATGGACGGTACAAGAAGTAACTGACTGAGATGGCAGGCTGAGTTTTCAGCTGCTGTTTCCGCTGGAGTTTCAATCACTATTCTGAGAGTTTATTCTGAACTTTTAGTAAGACTTCACGTAACAGTAAATCATTCCTTCTGAAAGCCGAAATGTCATTCTGAAATTTACCATGGAGGCTTTGTTCATAATTTTAAAGCTTTCTGTTCAATTTTATCACATTTACTCCGGTTAGAGGATTACAAAGAATTGATTAGGGAATTTAACCACTCTTCATGTCATCTGTCACCGAAATCCTAGTCTCAGCGGGAGTTTTTCTGAAGTAAGAGACTGCAGATGACACAACGTCACTTGTAGAATAGTACAGGAAGGCATTTTCCTGCCTGCTAGATCGGGCTATGAGGTACGTAAATGCATTTCTTGGAAAATAACGTGGTGAATCTAAATCTAATCCCAATCATATACATATCTGCACTACTTAAACACTTACTATCTTTTTGTTCTGTATTCAGTGAAGTTGAAAATAAAGCTTGTATTAGATTCAACATATCAGATAACATTCTGTGACCAGTTAAAAGAAGTAGAAAGATAATTAATATAGCAGCAAACCTGGGACTCCCAAACGATCCTCCCTGTTTGGTTTGTACATTGTTTTCAAATTAATGTATTACATGTTTTCAGAGCTGGAAAACTCCAAAGCAAACAAAACCTTATTCTAATAATAAATTACATAGCTTTTGGGTTTTCCTCTTTCTTTTGCTTTCTCCACCCCCTTCCATTTGTTCCTTTTTAAAAATCCTTTTTCTTGTTTTTGGACAAGCTAAGGTCAGATTCACGTTGTCATTTCAATGTGTCAGGACTGAGTTAGAAGGTCAGTGCTGCAAAGCAGTCATCGGCCATCACACAACATGACAAACACCAAGCCAAAGCAGAGCTAGTAAAAACTGAATGAATAGTAGCAAGATTCAGCCATTATATTTAATGGTCACACAAGGCCTGTTGTTATTCGCTTGCTTGCTTACTTCATTTATACCCCATTTTTCGCCTCAAATATTGTCTCCATTTCATCCTCACGATAAGCCTGTGAGGTACGCTAAGCTGAGAGTGCGTGACTGGCCTCAGCAAGCTTCCATGGCAGAATGAGAATCCAAACCTGGGTCTCCCAGATCCGACACTCTAACCACTATACCACACTGTCTCTAAAGCTGAAGAAAGTGTTCTGGGTTTGATTTAATTGTAATCTGGATTTCCCAGACTGTTTGCTGGTCTTCTGGCTGTAGCCTATTCTAGAATCCTTTCTCTTCTGATACCATTGACTATTATGTGTCAATGAAAATTATGTATTAAATGAAAATGGCTGTAAAAAATGTTTGTATTTCATGAATTATTATGTAGTTTAAATGTTTGTATTTTATTAGCATGATTGTATTCTATATTCTTATAGCTTTTAGTTCCTGAGGAAGGACCTGAAGTCCGAAACACTAATCAATACCTAGGAAAAGTGTTGGACATCTATTCCAGACTTCATTGTTTCTCTCTGAGAGATTGCTATTCTGGACTTTGTTCTTTCCCTTTGGGATATTGTGGACTTGTGTATTTTCCTATGATGGATTACATATTTTCCTATGATGGATTACATGTGTTGAATTACTTATTGTGTTGAAGTCTCTTTTTGTAAGCTCTTTTTGTAAGCTCTTGTGCGGGTTGTTCAGTGCACAGTTGTTATTTATTGGTTTTTCTTGGTCATTGTTTACTGTGGACTGTATTATTGTTGTTATTATGTGTTTCTTGCCTATTCATTTGCAGGAGGAGGAGGAAGATAAAGAACATCAGATCCTTCAGATGTCAAAGATGCATGGAAAAATATTATTAATCGATGGAGAATGGTTTGGGGAGTAGTAAGATAGGTCACAAGTATGTGGATGATACTAGTGTTTGGGGAGGCTGGGTTGGTGAATGATACTGCTGTGGTAAATGTGATCTTTACTGCACTGTTAGTTTTTCCTGTCTGCCATCCATTTTCTTTTCATAGCATAGGTGTAATTCGATGCATGTGATGAATAGATGTTGTCATTCTGCGTATTGTATATCAAGTGGCGTATTTATAATGACATAGTACGAATAAATATATTACCTGTTAGCATAGAGGGAAGGGAGGGAGGTACATAGCTCTTCCCACTCTCTGGGAGGTTTTGGACAGTAGCTGGGCAATCTCCTTCCTCTGTGCCAGACAATCTCTTCTTGTGGATGGTTTATAATAGACTTTGCACCACCATGCAAAGAGGATTCACAGCCCAAGTTAGTTAAAGGAATGAAGGATGTTCTCAAACACCAGCAACCAATGCTCCCTCTAAGCTGTGGAGTCGTGTGGGCAAAAATCCTACTGGCATTAAAGTTGTGAGCAAGTGATTTGGCCGCTGCATGAATTAGTTTGCTTTGGAACCATCTTTCCCGAGCTAAGACAAAAATGTGTGAGCCGGAGGCTAAAGAACTGTGAGCTAGCTCACACTTAACTCAGCTTAGAGGGAACACTGCCAGCAACTATGCACATTCACATTGAAGATATGTAGAATTATCTTAGATGTACAGCATGAACAGGGACTTTCAAACATTACCAAAACCAAAAAATGAGATATATTAGAGTTAGTGAATAGGCATAACTGTTCATCTCTCAAGATTTCAGTGAAAAATCAAAGTCAGCAGTATGGTTTGTAGTGAGCTATAAAGCCAGCTTGTCAGCATGTCTATTTCATTATAGTAGTGTGTTTGGCTCCAGTACAAAATATCCTTTGGCAAGGGAAATCTGTGCCAATAGATCCTATTTTTTCCCCTTTTATGAACTATTTTAATCAGTCACTATGCATACAGACTACAATTTGCTAATGCTTCCAAAGTCCAAGGCCTGAATGCACGCATTTGTACACTGGGTTGACACTTTCATTGAGCTATCTACTATGACCTCAAGATCTTTTCCCCTCTCAGTCTCAACAAATTCAGACCCCATTAGCCTATACTTGAAGTGGGAACAAAAATCCCAACTTCAAGTACAGGCTAAGGGGGTCTGAATTTGTTGAGAATGAGAGGGGAAATGTTCTCGGGGTTGTAGTAGATAGTTCAAAGAAAGTGTCAATGCAGTGTGCTGCAGCGGTGAAAAAGGCAAATTCTTTGTTGGGCATTATTAGGAAAGGAATTGAACGTAAGATAGCCAATGTTGTAATACCCCTGTATAGATCTATGTTGTGGCCTCATTTGTAATACTGTCTTCAGTTCTGACGATCACTGTATCTAGGGGTCATTTTCTGCAGGAGCACACAGGAGCGGAGCTCCGGCAGTAAGGAGCCCAGGAGGTGGGCACATGCAAAAAGCCCTGCCCCCTGCTCCCAGCAGCCCTCAGTCGGGCCACAAAAAGCAAGAAGCAGCCAGGTAAGTTGCAGAGCCCCCCCCCGGCCTGCCTTCAGGTATGAGCTTTCCCTCATCTGTGAGGGCAGATCTGCGCATCCCTCCCCATAGCTAGCAATCCGAAACAGTCCAGTGGAGCCTGAGTGGTGGGTGTTGCCTTCTGACACACTTCCGGTGATGTCAGGGGGTGTGGCATATGCAAATAAGTTATGCTAATGAGTTATGCTAATGAGCTCCTGCACCTCTTTTTCTACGAAATGACTCCTGACTGTATCTCAAAAAGGACATCACAAAGCTAGAAAAAGTACAGAAGAGGGCAACCAAGATGCTTAGGGGGTTGGAGCACTATCCTTATGAGGAAGGGCAGAAGAGTCTAGGACTTTTTAGTTTAAAAAACAAACGACTAAAGGGGGGAGACATGATCAAGGTTTATACAATTATGTGCAGGGTGGACAGAGTTGACAAAGAGAACTATTTCTCCCAAAATACTAGAACTTGAGAATACCCAGTGAAGCTTATGGGCAGCAGATTCAGGGTGAATAGAAGGAAATACCCAGCAAGTGATTAATATGTGGAATTCACTGGCAAGTGATGTTGTGACAGACACAGGCATAGACAGCTTTAGAAGGAGATAGATTCATGGAGGACACATCTATCAGTGGCTACTAGCTATGGTGACTAAAGGGAACCTCCATGTTTAGAGGTAGTCAACCTCTGAATCCCAGTGCTAGGAGGCAAAATATGGGGAAGGCCTCCACCTCTATGCTCTGCTGTTGGACCTCCAGAGGTATTGGTTGACCACTGTGTGAGATAGGATGTTGGACTAGATGGACCACTGGTCTGATCCAGTAGGGCTCTTCTTAAGTCCTGCATATCTACCTGTTGTGACTGAGCACAGAAATTGTGTGCATTCGTGTTCCATCTGCATTTTATACTTTTAAATTCAGGGGGTAGCTTTGGATGTGACTTCCCAGAATTGATGTATTTTCTTCATTATAATATATATATGGTGCTTAGCTCCCTTTTTGCATAACCATTAATTTAAACCACAGCACTGGTCCCTACCAACTTTTCCCCAGGCAGAATGAGGAGGGGTCCTTTTGAAATCGGAAGCATATACCAGATCATGAAACCCATGCAAACAAAAAGCCACATGGGATGAGGAGAGGAGAGGAGAGAGATGGGGTGAACCTTCTCGGCATGATTTTGTACCAGCAGAAAAGTCAGTAGAATCTAGCCCACAGATTTGAGGTTTTTATCCTGAGTAATGCACATCAATTATACCAAGAACTCCGTGTTCCTACTACCAGTCAATGGGGGGGGGGAGTGCCTTCCTTTGAATAAGCAGCTAACAGAAGCATTACCTAAACCCAGTCTTGTTTTCCCACAGGTCTCTCTTAGAGCCTGCCACTGTCTTCTGAAGGGGGAAGGGAGCATTTAATACTTTGCTGCTGTAAATCTCTTCATTGATTTTCATTAAACGCTGCCCAGAGTATAAAAGCTGAGCCAGCATTTCCTTCCTCCAGAGAAAAGTCAGCTCCCTTGCCAGGTGGGTTTCCCTGAGCTATAATAAAACAAAGTTACCATTAGTCACAGTGGATCTGCTTTCTCCAGTGCTGATTGGGAAACATTTATCAGCTCTGATTATTGCCTCCACTTTATCCGTTATTATAAGCCCCTAAATAAAATAAAAAGCACCATTCTATGACTGGAGGCTGTTTCTCATTCACAGTAGTCTGCTAACATCCTCCTCTAACGGTGGGCTTTTCCATCATAAATCTAGTGGTAGCTGGAATTCTGCACAAATAAACATTATTTTGATCTCAGGACAAAAATATGTGCTTGTCTGAAAATAGTGAAGAATTAACATATAATCCCATAAAATTTATTTTCCCCCCCCAAGGCTTGGGGAGGGGGGAGGTGTTGTACCACAAGAGAGAATGTTAAAGCAGAGCTTTAAGCAAAAATTCTTAAGCAAAAAAAATATTGAAAATATTCAGGCACCCAATAAAGCTTGCAATGTTTTTAACCAAAGCAGCTTCTTAGTAGAGGTAGTGTATACATTTCCTTAAAAACCGTGCTGAATGTTCATTCTAGAAACTTTACAGTGCCATCCTAAGCAGTTACCCCTCCTAAACACATTGATTTTTAACAGACAAAAGGGTACGAGTCTGCTTAGGATAGCACAGCTAGGATGTTTGTTTTTTCAGTGCCCTATGCACCAAATCACTTTCTGTAAGCTCATTTGGGTCCCAAAGTAGTATTACCTTTTTGGAAACATAATTAAAAAAAAAATCTGACTTTTCCTCAGTTCATTTATGCTCCAGTCCAACTCAGAAAAGCACAAATATAAAAAAACCCTACCCAATCCATAAGAGTGCAACTGTGCTGACATCGCAAGAAAATCACAAAATGAGTTGTCAAACACAGCATGTTCTTCAATTCAAATGAATAAAAGCAGTCTTCAGAATCACAGAATCCAGTAAATGATAGACATGACGCTGGGACCTTATTATATCTATATACTAATAGTCAAGGCGCCCCCTGCATGCAAATATCTAAATCCGCACATCGGGGGCACCTAGCGAGCAAAGAGATTTTCCTGCACATTTGGGGCAATCTCCAGAGGTGCAGAAAAATCTGAAATCTATAAAAAACTATAGGGGGGATACTTAAATCCCCCCAAAAGTAAAAGAGCATTCCCTGCGCATGCGCAGAGAATGCTCTGAGAACTGCCTCACCACCGCCATTAGGGAGGTGGGAGAAGGTTTGCCGGGCCAGCCTCTCAGGCCTCGCTGCTGCTGCCGCCACTGCAGGGGGGAGGAAGAAAGCTTGGTGGGCTCAACAGCTGGGAGTCGTGCGGGCCTCGCCATTGGTGCCGGGGGGTGGGGGAGAAGGCTTGGCGTGCCCGGCAACTGGGAGCCGCATGGGCCTCACCATTGGTGCTGTGGGGGGAGAAGGCTTGGCGGACCCAGCAGGAGCCACACGGGCCTCGCCGTTGGTGCCGGGGGGGAGAAGGCTTACCTGCAGCTGCTTCCTCCTCCTCCGTGTGGAGCTCCTCCCCCCCCCCGGGCGGATTGCGGGTCCCCCTTCTTGTCCATATCAT
>NW_015161557.1:70847-73500 GCF_001447785.1 Gekko japonicus
AAAGGAGCACCTTGAGTTTTAAGCGACAGATTCTGTCAGTGCGTGTTGCTAGGCATAGGCGACCACAGTATTCCAGGCTGGGTTTCTGTGAGCAAAACGGCAGGGGGAGTGGGCAGGGTCCTTTCTAGGCCTAATCTGGCCTTTGAGAGAGGATTCATTGGGGCCAGGCCTGCCTGAATAGGATTGCCAGCTCCAGGTTGGGAGATTCCTGGAGATTTTGGAGTGGAGTCTGAGGACTGCAAAGTTTGGGGAGAAGAGAGGCCTCAGCTGGATATAATGCAATAGAGTCCACCCTTCAAAGCAGCCATTTTCTCCATGGGGTCAGAACTTTGTTGTCTGGAGTTCAGTTGTAATTTTAGGAGATCTCCAGGTCCCACCTGGAGGTTGGCAACCCTAGGGCAGGGACCTACTTCACATGGTTGTTGTGTGGATAAAAAGGAGGATAAAAAGAATAATGTAAGCTGCTTCGGCCCCCACTGTGGAGAAAGGTGGGGTATAAATGAATAAATAATAAATATAGCAGAAGATGGGAGGCAGATAAAAGGTAAGTTGGTGAATGGCTGAGAAGAAGAGTGAGGCCTGGTCAGTGGCTGACACCACACAACTGGGCCACAGTTTTCTTAAGCAGAGGCTCTGGGGGGGGAAGCTTAAGACAGAGGGACAGACTGCTTGGTTGATGGGTGGGAAAGAGATAGGGTTCCCAACTCCAAATTAGGAACTTCCTAGAGATTTGGGGGGTGAAGCCTGCGGATGGTGGGGTTCGAGGAGGGTAGTGACATCAGAAGTGTATAATGCCATCGACTCTACCCTCCAAAGCAGCCATTTTCTCGGGGGGGGGGGGCGGAAATACCTGGCCTTACAATAACTCCCCCGATGACAGAGATCAGTTCCTCTGGAGATAAAGGCTGCTCTGGGGGGGTGGACTCTGTGGAATTATACCCCCATTGAGGTCACTTCCCAAACCTCACCCTCCCGAGGCCCCACCCCCAAACCTCCAGGAATCTCCCAACTTGGAGCTGGCAACCCTAAGGGAAACTGGTCTCTGAAGTTGTGATTCCAAAGGATCTCCAGATTGGCAACTCTAGAAGGACAGAAGGAAGCAGAAGAAGGAGAGAAGCTATGGGGTCTTTCAGGCAAGGGAAAGACTAAATAGTGGGGGAGGTGGAAATGAGATGCCTCTCGCAAGCCCTTGTGAATTCCACCTTATAGTCTCTAATTGTATCACACAGTCAGGACTTGAAACACACTTGGCAGGTTTTCAGAAGGACTCACAAGTTTAGGAATTATCCTCCTACATCAATTGCCTCATATGTTTAATCATTTTGTGTCTATTACTCTGCCTTTTCATTGACAATTATGACTTCAGCAATATTGAACAAAGGAAACGTTCACCAGCAATACATGAGAGAGTCATCAACCTTGAATGCTCAGCATTAGATTCCAGGCTTACTAATATTACCGTGGAAGAAGAAAATAATTACCTTCTTTTTGGTGAACATAAAAGACTTATTCATTGGATGTACTTTTATGAAATGCTACTATAGATCATCACTATCAAAGGGCTGTGTTTATCAGCTTACTTTTGTGTTTAGTTTCCCGACTATATTGCTGGGGGTGGGGCAATAGTTTCTGCCAGCCCAATTTTAAATAAGGCAAGAGAGCGCTGTTGGTGCTTGGAGAGTCATGGATAGCCTCATGGGTGCAGCCCGTCAGAAGAGCGTTGGAGTGGATATTTCCAGGATTTTGAGAAAGTTGGCTCATCTCTCCTACCTGGGAAAAACATGGGAATAACTGGCTGCCTTTGGAGGGACCCCAGAGTAACTGGAGGAGGGGCTATCAAGTTGGCATGGAAAGGGACTTTTTTTTTTTGCTTACTTCATAGTGTCCTGGAAAGTGGTAGTATTCTCTGATTAGGTCTGGTCTTTTGACTGGCTGAGTCATAACTGGTTTTGACAGGAATAGTAAACTGACAAGCACCCTGATCCTTCTAAGGGTGGAGTGTTATTCCCAGGCTAGCCTATCACTGATTCAAGTAACCTGGTGGATTGGGTGGTTAAGCAGCTTGCTCGTTGAGCAGCATCGGCCAAACTCTTGGTTACTGCAGCAGCATGGAATCATAGAGTTGGAAGGGATATCACTGATTCAAGTAACCTGGTGGATTGGGTGGTTAAGCAGCTTGCTGGTTGAGCCGCATCGGCCAAACTCTTGGTTACTGCAGCAGCATGGAATCATAGAGTTGGAAGGGATCTCTAGGGTCATCTAGTCCACCCCCTCCTGCACAAAGCAGGAAATTCACAAATACTTCCCCCTCCACACCTGCAGTGACTGCTGTTCCATGCCCAGAAGATGACAAAAAGCCTCCAGGATCCCTGGCCAAACTGGCCTGAAGAAAAATTGCTTCCTGACCCCAAAGTGGCAAACAGCCTTTCCCTGGGCATGTAAGAAAGGGCCACAAGAACTAAGCACTAAGGCAACTCTTCCTGCCCTCCCTCTCACGATTTGCCTAAGTTCACAGAATCAGCATTGCTGTCAGATGGCCATCTAGTTTCTGTTTGAAAACCTCCAAAGAAGGAGAGCCCACCGCCTCCCAAGGAAGCCTGTTCCACTGAGGAACTGCTCTGTCAGGAAGTTCTTCCTAATGTTTAGCCAAAAA
>NW_015161557.1:74701-74973 GCF_001447785.1 Gekko japonicus
AATTGAGCGGTTCTGCCCTCTCTTCATCAACTGTTACAGTTTCACTTTCCTGTGCCCACAGTGGGCCTACCATTTCCTTGCTCTTTTTCTTACTTTGAACATAAGAAAAGAACCCTTTTTTGTTGTTTTTAGTTTCTCTCGCTAGCCTAAGTTCATACTGAGCTTTAGCTCTCTCTCTTCAAGCACTGGTTATTTGTTTATATTCATCCTTGGTTATGAGGCCCTCCTTCCACTTTCTGAATGAGTCTTTCTTATTTCTCAAGTCACTAGAA
>NW_015161557.1:75128-75738 GCF_001447785.1 Gekko japonicus
TTTGGACCCAGTGTGGGTTTGCTAAAAATGCTAGCAACCACAATAGACTGCTTTTTAGCAGAAACTCACACTAATTCAGGTATATTTAAACTGATGTGGATCAGCCATCAATAAACTAGTTAACCTATGTACTGGTGTCACATGTGCATTGAAAAATTACTCAAGCCTTCTGACCAGTTTTCCCTCTAAACTGAGTTAGTGTGAGCTAGCTCACAGTTCTTTTGCCTCTGGCTCACACATTTTTGTCTTAGCTCAGGAACAGGGGAATCAGATGCCGAGGGAGGTGGTGAGCAGTGTTCCCTCTAAACTGAGTTAGTGTGAGCTAGCTCACAGTTCTTTTGCCTCTGGCTCACACATTTTTGTCTTAGCTCAGGAAGGACGGCTCCAGAGCAAATGAATGTATGCAGTAGCCAAATCGCTCGCTCGCAACTTTAATGCCAGTAGCTTGCAAAGTAGAATTTTTGCTCACAAGACTCCACAGCCTAGAGGAAACATTGCTTTTGACTGTGTACAAAAGCCCCTTGCCTCAAGGTAGATTTCTTGTTTTAAATGCATTCAATCCCATGAAGCCAACCATCTCTAGTTCTTCCAACTGGTCTTAGAACATTTC
>NW_015161558.1:0-73600 GCF_001447785.1 Gekko japonicus
TTCCTGGAGAAGTTGGCATAACACCTTGGTGATCATTGGCTGATACTTGGTGGTCTCCATCTGGATCCCAGAGAAGGGTATCTATCTGATGAGAGGGGCATTGCCAATGTTGGCAGTGACTCAGAAATATGCTCATTAGGCAACAGGCCACAGACCCCTGGCTCTAGACTGAAGTGTGCTACAGCCAATATTCATATATCAATTATCTCTACTGTAAAGACAATTGTAACTGCTTTTGCCTGGACATGTTTCAGTGAGGCAGATGAGATTATTTATGTGTGCAAAGCTTTTCCAGATGTGGAAAGATCAGCAGCCTAAAAATAGAGAGTGGTTTGCAAATCTCCCTATCGGAACAGGAGCTCTGTGGTTCATTTCCTCTCAGTAGTCTCCTCCAGAAGATAGATCCCTGCTGGAAAAGGGAAGTATGTGGCCTACAGTTCCCTTTTCAAAGATAAACCAAAGAGGTCTTCTCTCCAAGGCTAGCAGACGGTGCAAGTGAGCCACCCGTGGGCTTATTAGGTTTCGTATAAGCTTTGGTTAAGGGAATGCATTCTTTGACAAGAGGAGGATCACGGCACTCCACCCTTCAACTCTCTTTGTTGTTTGGAGAAATAGGCATGCACGCACTGGAAGTCTCTAGCATCATTCGACAAAAAGAAAACTACTCCCAACCAGGCTCCTGTGAAGTCTGTTTTATGTTCCTAGAAGGCTGGGGAGAGGAGATAGCACTAGGAGACCTAAAAATTCTATTGTGTGGGTATTACATCATGACATCCATTGGCCTTTGTGAGAAAATCCCAGTTTGAAACACTCCAGATGGACCATTTTATTATACACTAGCTCAGTTTTTCTTGTGCATCTACCCTGGCAGATGCTTTTTATCTCCTGTAGTGCTTCCATATTGATAAGAAGGGGTACAAGGAAGCCAGATCACAACGCTTAAATGAATTCAATTGGATGGAGAAAAATAATGATGCCGCTGTCTTTTTTTTTAAGTGTGTGTGTGCGTGTATGTGTGTGTGTGTCTGTGCACGCGCGCATGCATGCCCGGAAACTCCTACTGGAGCATGGAGGATGTTCAGAGAAGTGGCTTGATAGCCTGCCTCTGCCTCCCAGCCAATGCTCCCTCTAAGCTGTGGAGTCTTGTGAGCAAAAATTCTACTTTGTGACCTACTGCCATTAAAGATGTGAGTTAGTAGTTTGGCTACTGCATAAATTAGTTTGCTCTGGAGCCATCCCTTCCTGAGCTAAGACAAAAATGTGTGAGCTGGAGGCTAAAAAATGGTGAGCTAGCTCACACTTAGAGGGAACACTGCTTCCAGTCCTGGTTTGGATCTCCCATCCAAACACTTGCCAGGGTCAGCCTTGCTTAGCTTCTGAGATCCAACGAGATTTGGCTATTCTGGGCTATCCAGGTAAGGGCAAAAATGATGCCACTGTCTGATGGTTCATAATGAAAATCCCCCTCTTTAAATTGTGTATATGTCAAGCTAGAAAATTAAAATTGGAAGCCAAAGAGGGTGAAGAACAATCAATGAAGCAGAAACCAGTGGAAGAATGGATAAATCATCATGGTTAGCTCTGTTGTCAGTTAGGATGGGGAAAAGGGACCCAACGTCTCTACAAATGTTGACAAGGTTCACAGCTTAACAGATCTAATAAGACATTTGGTGTACGAAGCAGGGTTAGGCAACCTTTTTGGCCCAACCAAACCCCCTGCAAAGTCCACTTGTGAAGATGTTGAGGTGCTGTCAAATAAAGGGGGGAGGAGAATGAGGGTTGCACTTTGCCAGACACATTGTGTATGTTTTATATAGATCTAATTTATTCTCTCTCCCTCATGGATCACTGCCTTGACGTGGTGAGGGGCCTTGCGTGGTTCGATGAGGCTGTGGGCTATGCCATGGAGGGCCACCCAGGATGGACAGGCCACAGCAGAGACCTCAGACCAAGTGTGATCCACTGGAGAAGGAAATGGCACCCCACTCCAATATCTTTGCCAAGACAACCTCATGGACAGTATCAAACAATGGAATATTTATTCCACATAGCTAAGAAAAACGGATCCAGATAGCTTTTTTTCATCCAGGGACTGAGATTTCAAAGGGAAAAAAAGAAAAGAGAATTTTATGGCAAGAAAACAGCTAGGGATTACAATGAAAACTCAAGCAAACCACTGTTGAATAACTCCACCGTACAAACTCTTTAGAGTTATTAGGTGTTTTGGTTTTAGCACGTATTAAAATATTTTCACAAAGCTCAAGACAACTTCCAAAGGCATTTCTGGAATGTGTTTAATAATACATAAATTTGGCTGAACTGGTTATCGCTTTTTATTTAATAAATGTTGTTTGATCAGGTTGTGGAGTGCTACACAAACACACTAGCTGAAGAAACTATATGCCCATCCAAACCATTTCAAAGTCACATTATATGTTTTTAAATCCATAAACAGGGAACAGAAAAGGAGAGTTATGGTAGCCAATCAAATAACAGTCTGGTTTGCTGAGCACACTTGTATTTTATTTATTTAAAACATTTTTATGTTGCTTCCCCACCTGATCAGGGTCCAATTGTCATAGCGTACACAGGAGGATGGGTTTTAAATCAGAGTGTGCAACCAGGTCCTCGACCTTTTCAAAATATATACTCTATTTATCTGATTTCCCCCCCACATGTGCTATAAAAAGGGGGAGAGCCACCTCAGATCTGTATATAATTCACAGTTGTGTAAACTAATTAAAAAAACTTTTGCATATAAACTTTTCTTAGAGGGATCATTTTACCTTTAGATTCATCTTCCTTTCAAGTAAATGCAATAGAAGACCAATACATCTATAAGGATAATGGCAGATTTAAAATGTGGTTAACACTGACTTTCTTCTCAATACTTCCACATTTCCAAAGCACTATAACCTTCAGTCTTTTAATTTATTCCTTGGGCTAGCTCTAGGCATTTGGCTCCCTGAATTTTTTAAAAAATTATAATTAGTTATTTATACTCCGTTTGTCTCCCTGATAGGAAGCCAAAGTGGCTTACAGCACTGTTCTCCCATCCTCCATTTTATCTATCCAACAATAATTGTGTAAAGGAGGTTAGGCTGAGAATGTGTGACTGACCCAAGGTCACCTAGTGAACTTCCATGGCAGAGTGAGGACTTAGACTTGGGTCTCTCTCCCAGAACCTAGTCCAACAGTCTACATCATGCTGGGTCTGGGTGGAAGATGAATGGAATTCTATTGTTATGGGACTGATAGGGTTACAGCTCTAAAAGTTCCATGCCAGCACCATTGGAAGAATACAGAAATCACACTGGAATCATTTGGGAAGAATAATGAGAACAGAGACCTCACCATCCAGCCTCTGATGTCTGTAGGGTTCTTCTCACTCAGTCCCAACCCTCCCTCAAATATGTCAGCTCAGTTTGTGTTAATGATCACCCAGGGGAAAACAAATCCCAAAATTAACTGCATGATTTGAGCCTACCTCCACGGAATTTGGATCTGTGTGTATATTAAGCATGGGGCATCAGAGGAGAAACACATGTGTCTGGTGGGCAGAAAGTGCAAGAGCACACTTACTGTCTCCCTTGCTTCCAACCATATCTAGAGACTGGCACATGGTCTGAACTACCCCCTTGCTTTATGTATTGTGTGACATAAACTGTGAAATAAATATATTAGAAAGTGCTTTTCAGCATCTCCAGTGAAAAGGACCAGATAGACGGTGACGTGAAAGATTTCTGCCTGAGACCCTGGAGAGCCACTGCCTGTCTGAGTAGACAATACTGATCTTGATAGACCAAGGGTCTGATTCAGTATAAGGCAGCTTCATGTATTCATGTGTTCCAAACATTTGTTTTGGGATTTCAATAGCCTATGATGAAGAGCTGGCTACAGTTCAAATAGTATTGGAGTCTTTGACACCACTGTTTCAAATAAATCTGGGTTTGCACTTGATAATTCATCCTGTGGTTTTGTAGTTATTTTCTTTTTAACTTCAGTAAAACAAAGCAGCCCACTACCAGATCAGTGAACTCTTAAGAGGATATCTAAGCCAGTGTGGTGCAGTAGTTAGAGTGTTAGACGAGGAGCCAGGAGACCTGGATTATAAATAGTGCTTTTACTGGTGGAAATATTTCTTTCATTCTTATTTGAAATTTCTTTTCTCCTTCCCTTCAAGAAAAAAATAGATGTTGGAATGTTTAAAAGTTTCAGATTCCAGTCTATACTATTTGATTGGTGGGGTCATATATTAAAGAAAAGTCAACAAGGATTTCTTGCTTTTGCTTAGCAGCAGTGGGTCTTTCTGAGAGAAGAAAGAGTAAGAAAGGCAACAACTATCCATTCAGCCTTTCATCCACAACAAATACTAACTCATTGTCTGCCTGTGAACAAACACTAGCTGCAAAAAACAAAACAACAACAACAAGTGGAACAATACTTCAGGACCATCCCAGGGACTTGAGACTGATTTTGATCCAGCCACCTTCTTCACTCAATCTCACCCTTCATACTAGGGTCTCCATTTCCCACCATGTTTGTCCATGCAGATGCTATGATCCTCAGCATAGCTTTTCTGGGAGGCCAAAGGGGATGCCTCCTTACTTTCTTACTAGCAGAAATGCCGGTGGATCCAATCCACCATGAACTCACTTTCTACCCTTGCCTGATCCACAGAGCAACACATTCCTGACTCACTGATGCGTGCACCCCACACTCCTCTGCATCTGAAGAGTGATGGAATGGAATCTAATAAACAGTAAACCAAGGTGGAAATCCACTATCTTTTCCATGATTCTCCAACCTCTTTCTTATGGAGTTTCTCCAATGGAATTGCCTGTGCTTGTACCACCTCATCCATACAAATTTGATGCTGCTAGCCAGTTCGGGATTTCTTGCTTCCAGCTAGGATTAGAAATAGAATTCCCAAGATTCCACAGGAGAACAGACTGTCTTAGCCTAACTAGAAGCAGAATTTTTTGAAGAAACATTGCAAAATCTCCAACTTCAGATCTAAAGATCCAATAACTTTTTGTGGACAGCCAAATTCTTCCAAAAAAAAAAAAAAAACCAAGAAGAGGAAGCAGCAATCGTATCGGAGGAGTAAGAGAGAGATGAATAATAATTTCTCAAACAACCTATTAGAACAGGCCAAGGAATATCATGACAGTATGATGATATATATTTGAGGAAATATTAATGCTTTTCAGTAACATTTAGTTAGTTCACTTAAAGATCCTGGACATGAAACTAGCCATTGCTCCGCATGAGCAGGGTGAATGCTCAATTCCTTCATATTTTGAAGGCAGTTTCTGTTAGACTTCAGTTGGAGAGCCAGCATGATGTAGTGGTCAGGGTGCTGGACCAGAATCTGGGAGACTAAGATTCAAATTATTTTTCTGCTGTTGCAGCTCATTGAGTGACCTTGGGCCAGTCACTTTCTCTCAGCTTAATTTGCCTTACAAGGTTGCTGTTGCCAAGATAACATGGAGGAGGAGAAAATGATGTTATAAGTTAGTGTGGGTCCTCATTGGGGAGACAAGGGGCATATAAATTACGTAATTAAATAAATGCTCAGTTTAGCCTTTTTTAGTTTCCTTTTGTTTGTGTGGGTAAGTTGATCTAAATAATGGATACTGATTAGGGCTGCCAAGTCGCCCTGGGGGGCGGGGAAACCCCCGCCCCAGAGGCCCGTTCCCCGATGTTGGGGAATCGGGCCCCGGGGGGACCCCCGCCCCGGCGTGCGCGTCACCAGGAAGTGACGCTATAATGCCGGGCACGCTGGGGGCGGGGCCACGACCATACAAGGGAAAACTCTATGGTTTCCCCTTGTATGGTTGTGGCCCCGCCCCCAGCATGCCCGGAGTCATAACGTCACTTCCTAGTGATGTGCATGCGGCGTGTGTACGCTTCGCGCGCGTGCACACCAGGAGCCGCACGGGAGTCCCCCGGGGAGGAGGTAAGTGCCACTTGGCAACCCTAACACTGATTATAATGACACCTGTGGGGACACTGGTGCTAATTTGCTCACTGAGGAAGAATTCTTAAGTAGTTCTTAGCCATGAGAGAGGAAAATCTTTTCATAGCCTCAGCAACTGCTTTGGCATAAAAAAAATCACATGAACCAAGAATGTATACAAGAACAGAAAACATACCAAGGAAGTTACACCAAGAATCAGATTGCCAACCAGAGCACAAACATCCAGCAAAAGTAGTTTTCCTTTGCATACAGTTTATATTGTTGTATGGTATTGTATTCTCCTCTCCTACGGAAGATCTAAGTTCAAATCTCCACTCGTATGCAACTCACTGGGTGATCTTGAGCCAGTTATTTCCCCTCATTATAACCTACCTCAGGGGGTTGTTCTGAGGATAAAATGGAAGAGGGGAAAACTCCATGCACAACTTCTCGAGAATTAAAATATAAACCAGGGGTGTCAAACATGTGGCCCATGGGCCAGATGAGGCCCCTAGAGGGCTTCTATCAGGCCCGCAGTGGAACTAGCTGTCTCCTGCTTCTCCTTCCAGTTCTGCTGCTGCTGCTTTGCCAGACTCTGTCAATTGCTCAGGAGAGACAGATAGGCAAGCTTCTGTTCCCAGCACTGGATGAGGCCCTCCCTCCCCAGGGGGAGAGAGGGAACAAGCTAGAGCTTGCTTCCTGGCTAGGCTGCTTCAATCACACAGAAAAGAAAACCAAGCCTTTCTTCCCCTCCATTGGCTGAGGCTCCTCCCCAAAGGAAGGAAGGGAAGGAGGGAGAGCTTGTTTTGCTCAGCTGCCTCAGTTGCATGGAAAAAATACAAAGCACCTTTAAGACCAACAAAGTTTTATCCAAGGTATGAACTTTTGTGTGCCTTGCTACAGTGTGTGTGTTTTGTTGGGCTTGCTATGCTGTGGCTCTCCTGGGTGCAACTGGGTTCCCTCCCCCTTTATCACTGTATCCATGCCCTCATGATCCAGTCTTTCTCAGTAGGAAAGCAATGTGAACTTTTTAGATGAGGAATAACAACAAGCCAGTGAAGTGGACTAGGCTGAGAGTGTGTGTCCAGACCAAGTTCACCCAGCACATTTCCTTTGGGGATTTTGAACTCAGACGTACCAGATAGTAGGCAGATACTGACCACTGAGGAAGACTGTAGTTTTGTAGACAAATACATATCCCCCAGTCTGTGTCATGGTGCCTTCTCATGTTCTTGACCAGCATACAAAGCAATTTATGTGCAAAAGCTCACAATGCCCAGCCATTTCATGTTTTCCCCTGGGCCCTAAGGCTCAGAACTCTGAGCATGAGATTTTTGTAGTGAATGTCAATAAATCAAAAGTAGGTTTGCAACTTACAGATACACACTTGAACAGCATACTCAAGATTGCAACAGCACAAACATTTTGATGCAGTAATTCAGATCAATTATCAGACACTGTTAAACAAAATATTGCAAGAGTGCTAATGTTTTAAGCATGTTTTTAAGTTAAAAAAACCCTTTGTGTTTGTGTCCTTTATAAAGTTTATGTCTCTGCTACCTGGCATTACATTTTATGACACACATGGCCTGGGCCAAGAAGGACTTTATTTCAGATCTGGCCCTCATAACAAATGAGTTCAACACCCCTGATATAAACATTGACTAAATAAATAACATAAATTCTACAGAACACAAAAGAAGCTTCTAGGTTTTATTCTGCTCAGCCTGTCTCTTTCAACTAAGACAAAGAAAATCAGAAAAATAATTGTTAAACTAGGCCTGTGCAGATTGGACTTTACGTAAATGCTATGAAAACGTTGAATTTAAGATGTGGACATTAAGGTACAACCCGAGGCATTGACAGGTGTGATCTATGGTCCTGCTCTTCATACCAGTTCTATACACTTAAGAGACTTTCCCAAACTGTTCCCCTGAATTCAGACCACAGCAATCTAGCCAGCTGGTTACAGGACACATTTCTTTTCTCCCCCCTCCTTTTTTGCCATCAAGTCAAGCTGACTTCTGGTGATCCCTAGTGGGGCTTGAAGGCAAGGGACATTCAGAGGTGGCTTGCCATCACCTGCCTCTGCATCATGACCCTGTTATTCCTTGGAAGTCTCCCATCCAAGTATTAGCCAGGGCCAGCCCTGCTTAGCTTCCAAGATCTGACAGAATTGAGCTTACCTGGGCTATCCATATCAGGGTGAGCACAGTACTTTTCATCTCACAACTTACATCTCTTACTGTGCCAAATTCTTAGCAGACAAATACATAACAACAAGTTGTTCAAGTTTACAGGGAGGGGCCCAAGGCTCAGTGGAAGAGCACCAACTTTGTGTGCAGTGGGTTTCTGAGTTCAATCTCTGGGCTCCCCACTTAAAGGATCTCACACAGCAGGTAATGGGAAAGACCCCACCTGCTTGCCTGGGTAGCTACTGCCAACCACAGGAGCCATCAGGGACAAAGTAGCCCCACTTAACTTTTAATTTACTGAGAAAATTCCCAGTGAGTCACTGCTTTGGAGGGAAAAGAACTGAACCAAGTGGCTCCTGTGACACTTGAAGGCTGCAGGGATCCCTTGCCTTGGAACCATCAGGCAAGTGCCTACACCTGCTGCCATTTCTGAAGCCCGAGTTCAAGCCAAGAGGCCCCCCTGTGCTACCACCAGCAACTAAGGGGACCACTTTGCTCATCTTGCTCAAGGGCTGTTTTAATCACCCAGCCTACCCCCCTGGAAGACAAAACAAACTAGGATGATCAATGCTCTGACTTGGTATAAGGCAGCTTCACGTTCACATACATTTATGGGCTGGATGAGAAAAGAGGATGACTTGCCCAGCTATAATGCTTCATCACATAATATTTGGTTAATTCTAAATATCTATATATGTAGCATGTTAACCAAGTATTATGTTCTTAGCAGAACCAAGTCCTTATTGGACATTTTCCTCATAAAATAATGCAACCCTCCCTTGTGTTTCTATTTATGATACAAAGGAGGATAAACTGGATCTCTGGAAGAGGGAAAAGTCTTAGTCAATATGTGACCTTAGCAGATGTAATTCAATATGAGTCCCACTACATTAGCCTAAGGATGCTTATGCAACTGCATAGCACAGCCACTGAGAGACAAAACAATAGATGTTTTAAAGTTTTATTTATTGCTGGTTCTCAAAACATTTCAATTGGCATCAGACTTCCACAGCCACATTTAAATGAGAGATTTTTTTAAAGGGAAAAAGTATTCTTTGGAGGAAACATTAAGAGCTCTATAGAGAGGTGTGAGCTTAAGAAGATGAAGGATCTGGCGGCAGATCAACTTGCCTGCAAATCCAGACCAAGAGGATCCAGAAACAGAGCTTTTAGGAAATCATAAAAAGTACAAGAAAGCTGCAGAAAATCCCCTCTCTTCTATCTCCAGCCTTTCGTTCTGGCATCCAGAATCCAACAGTGCTTCTTTGCCATTAGCAGATTATAGCAAATTCCAAGTAAATCTAAACAATTTTCACAAACTCTAATCGCTTCCTTATTTACACATGTTTATCTCTCTCCTTTTCAGCTGTAACGCAGTATGATATTAAGGGAGCATTCCAAAGGCTATTCTTTGCTGCTTGTTAATTGCCCAGAAGTGGGACATAACTCAACACTTTCTAAAATTCTTTCACTGGCTTAAAAGTCTGGAGGCATATACAGATTAGTGAGAACAGTGGCTATGTTTTTTTTAATGTTCATGATAAACCATATAAAGGTGTATTATGCTGACCATTGGTCCATCTACTCCAGTATCGTCTACTCTAGCAGCAACTCTCCATGGACTAGGGCTAACCTTTCTCTCTAGGGTTGCCAAGTCCTCACCTCATGAAGAGCGGGGGAGTCCAGTGCTGGTCCATAGAGTTTTCCCTCGGATGATTGTGGCCCCGCCCCCAACGTGCCCAACGTGATTGCGTCACTTCCGGGTGACGTGCTGACGCCGGGCATGTCGCGTGCTTTGGGGGTGGGGTTCCCCCCAGGGCCCGATCCACTGGCGGCGGGTAACAGGCCTCTCGGGCGGGGGTTTCCCCGCCCCCCGGGGGGGGGGCTTGGCAAGCCTATTTCTCTCTCAGACCCTGTAATGGAAGACCCTGTAATTGACCCTTGTACATGCAACACACGCACTGTACTGGTAAGATATGGGCCTTCCCTGCAAATAGTCTAGCACCTATTAATAAAATAATAAGCACAAAATGAACACATCTTTAAATCAGAATGGATCATCATTGCAGATAACTCATTCAGCTTGTTATTTTATTGTTAAAGCAAGAAGGAAAATGTTTTTGTTGATATGGTAATAATCTGTATGAATTAGTGTTTTTAAAATAAAAAAATTGTTAAAAAAAATAAATCATTGCTTACAAAAAATGGCACACCAAGACTGAAGCAGTGGCAATAGCGATGCTGAATCTCCTATCCTATCTTGTCTGTCATGGCTTCACAGGATCCTGCCCATGCAGGGTCTGGTACTAGCCAATCCTCACAAGATTACATTCCAGGTCTGCCAACATTATGGATTCAATGGGTGATTTTTTCATGAATACCTCACACATTTTTACAGCCCCAAAGAGGGGAAAAAAATGGAAGCAGCCATGAAAATATGCTCTTGACATTATATACTCATTCATTTCAAAGTTGTTCTGGTACAGGATCAGTATTGTATGAATGAATCAGCCCCCTTCCTCCTGGTAACATACACCCTAAAAAGCATAACACAGATAGGATGCTGTCTATGATGTTCTCCTATTCAGTCATAATATGTAGTCAAAATTCATCATCTCTGTCATTGATACAGACTACCTGTTTCTAGTGTAGTTAGCTGTCTTGGGCAGGAAGGTAGCATGCTAACTATCTAGCTAACTCCGCAGAAACCAAGCTTCTAACCAACAAATTGGTAAAATTATACTAGCGGTGAATACTGATCTATCATTATGATGAGTTCTGCATTTGCGCCAGAGGCATCCTTCCCATGTTGGTTAAAAGAAGGACCTTCCTTAAGGCTGAAATTCTGAACAGCAAAAGCTCTGGCTGAACAAGAAAGCTTAGCCAGGGAGAAGGTGGTGGTAAGATAAAAACAGACCCAGCTGCATTTCCTTCAGAATGACATTCAGGTGGATTTTGTTAAGGCCCACAGCTCAATGACCACTTGGGGTCAGAAAGTATTTCATGTATTTGGCATAAACTGCTATTTGCCCTGCAAACATCTTCTTTCAGTGCTATTGAGAGGCAGGCTGGAACATTACAACTGCACAAGGAGCAAGGCTATAGCAGCTACAATGACAATGAATGTAGGTTTGCCCATTACTTCCCTATGGCTCCGGCTTGAGCCAAGTGGCCCCTACGACACTGCACATACTGCAGGAGATTCTTGACAAGGCTTATTTCTGGTCAACTGTGGTCCTCCAGGAGAACAGCCCACCAGAAAATTTCATGGTAAGGCAGCCACTCTGCTCTGGTGCTCTTGATTGCTCCTTGTAGTGCACTCTGATCTGGGTAACTGATCTTCATTTGCTAGGTTGAGAGCCAAAACTGGGTTGTGGACTGATCTAAGATGAGTTGCCCCTGGGGCATGGGAATCATTTATTTGTTTCTTTACAGCAAAGGTGCAGAAAAGAAGAAAGCAGAACAATACAATAGGGAAATATAAGTAGAAAGTGGGGGCAGAAAGAGAAAGAGAGATGGTCATGTACATAGTTCCCTCTAAACTGCACTGGGGGGTGCTGGCACACAAAAGTTTAACAGGCAGCTCATGGGTTTCTGCTTCTGCACACAAAGCTCCCCACCACCACCACTTGAAATAGTGGAGGATGGGGTGCCTCCTTCTGGGACCCATAGAATTGGACCTCCTGGTCCAATCTTTTTGAAACAGGGGGAGGGTTTGAGAAGAGGCACCAGCAACTCTGCTGCAAATTTGGTGCCTCTACCTAAAAACCACCCCCCCGAGCCCCAGATACCCCCAGATCGATATATAGCCTATGGGGCCTATCAGCTATAGTAGTCCCTATAGGCTACAGTGGAGACGGGAAAAAAGTGATGATTTTTTTTTTTTGCACAACCCTATTGTGCTTTTCAGTATGATTTGTAAGCTGCCTTGAGTCACAGGGAAAAGTGGGATATAAATATTTGAATAAATAAGTAGTTTGGGCAGGTTGATAACATTTAAACAACTTCCTGTTTGTTAGGTTAGGCAGGGTTCTGACAGTGATTGTTCCTCCTCTGTTATGCATGACCTGTAATGCTGGTTGTCATATTTCACTTAAAACAACAACAACAACAAAGTAGACTGCTAAAGTTCCTCCCTCCCATGTGCTGGTATGTTTTCTAAGGCTCAGCACGAGGTGATTGTCGAAGGCCAAGTCTACCAATATAGTGCACTGGGGCAGATAGACCTGTTCTCCAGAGGACAGGTCTACCAATATAGTAGACTGGGGCGGGCAGACCTGTTCTCCGGAAGCCAGGTCTACTAATATAGTGAAACGGGGTGGGTAGACCTGTTCTCTAGAGGCCAGGTCTACCAATATAGTGAACTGAGGTTGGTACACCTGATCTCTTGAAGCCAGGTCTACCTATATTGTGGAAAGGGGTGGGTATACCTGCTCGCTGAGGGCCAGGTCTAACAATACAGTGGAAAGGATTGGATAGACCTGTTCTTCAGAGGACAGATCTACCAATATAGAGAAACATGGTGGATGACATTTGGCTTAACTCTGTTTTCTCTTATAATGTTTAAATTATTCTTAAAATATAGTTTAAATATAATTTACAAAAAAAATATTTTGAGATGTTTACAAGGTTATGGAAGTAATCTTCTAAAAAAACTAATTTACGCAATAGTTAAATGTAGACTCGCTCATAACTTTAATGCTACTAGCTTGAGAGACAGTTTGGTATAGTGGTTAAGAGTGTGGACTCTAATCTGGAGAACCGGGTTTGATTCCCCACTCCGCCACATGCACCTGCTGGTGTGACCTTAGGTCAGTTATAAGTTCTTTCAGAGTTGTTCTCTCAAGGACAGTTCTCAGGAGAGCTCTCTCAGCCCCACCTACCTCACAGGGTGTCTGTTGTGGGGAGGGGAAGGGAAAAGAGATTGTAAACTGCTCTGAGAGGGTAGTGAAGGGTGGGGTATAAATCCAATCTCTTCTCTCTTCTTATTGTTATTTTTCACTCATGAGGTTGGATTTCTGCTCACAACACTGTGGAGCTTAGAGGGAATATTGGTATGTATAGTCAAAAATGAAAAGTGGATTCCATGTGGTAGGCAGAGCTGGGTCTTGAACATCCTGCTCTGAACAGGTTGAAGACTGTACAGATTAGGCAGGTTGCACTGTGGAGGGCTGAGGATGGATAACCTCCTGCTTACCCTCCCAGAAAAGAAAGTTGGATTCAGTGTCCTCCTGATCCATGTGTGAATCATTCTGTAAAAAAAGAGATTACCTCAGTACGTCAGCTAAGGATCACTAAGAGATGGACTTGGGGACAAGGGTCTCAGTTAAACTGACAGGGGAAAGTGTAATCAACCATAATGGAAGAAGGAAATTATATACATGAGGACACTAAAAAAAACTTATTGCTTTGATAAACTGAAGTTGGGGGAAGAGAGAGAGAAACAGAGAGAGAGAGAGACTGAACAGGCAGCATAAATCCTAACAGTGAGGCAACGTCTGAGAGAAAGACAGACACATTCTTTAATTTTATCTCTTTTAAAGAGACTCTCTGGAGGGTTGAGGAAAGGAAGGGAATATAGTGCAAAGCCCTGACCTATGGATATGATTTGGCATTCTGCAAGTTTAGCTGAGCCAGAAATTCATTCTAGGCCTACAGCTAAGGGTTAAGTTCTAGGTTATTCTTTGTGCATCTTACCACACTTGGAATCATTCAGCCATGTTGACAATAAGGATAAATTAAGCAGGCATAAAAGGCCCCTTGAAAATTCTAAATATGATGAATGAACAACAAACTGAACACTTCCATCTGGACTGGAGTGTTATCTCTCTGTACTGCAGTGTGTTAGCAAAAGACCAAGGGCTGGTTTAGAGTTCCAATGTGACCTCTCCCTTCCACACTCCTCTTTATTTTTTTTTAAAAAAGTTTCATAGATCAACTTGTTAGCAAACATCAATGCAAGAAGCTGACAGAAGTCTGTAGCATGTGCTATGGTATCTCGTAGTGCTATCTTAGTGCTATGGTATCCCATAGTGCTTACTGCCATTGTAGTGGGTGCCTGTTAGCATCCAGCTACAACTGCAGGAGCTGCTTTTGACCTACCAAATTTCTACATGGGCCAGACTTTGTGTAGCTTGGGGGCTGCCTTGAATCACATTAACGTCCCTCTGCATGAAGACCTTCAGAGAAGACTGTGGGATTCTCTGCCCACCCCAGATCCTCCTCGCACTGTGGGGGAAGCTCCTGCATTTTTCCTGCCACTCCATGCTCAGCCTCCCATATGATAGCAATTGTGAGACAACCTGAGCAATGGCACAGAGGTATTTCTTTTCAATGAGTTTCCTCTGTTGTTTAAATATTGTACAGCAAGCAGAACTAGTCCTCACCCCAAAGCCTTGCTTCCTCTCATGAGACAATGAGGCATGGATGCTGTTTCAGTTGCCATAACACTCTGATTAGAATGCCACTCAGTTGGGACTTCACAACTCCCCAACCATCTTGGTCATCACTGCAGCCTTGAGGCAAAGTGTGTTCAACTGAGGAGTTGGCTGATCCCTACTGTCTCCCAGCAGGTTCCTATCCCGGTCTGGGTTACAGGAAAGAGATCTATTCCAAGCATTACCAGTTTGTGGTATCTGGACATAAAGCAAGACTTGGTCAATGCAAAGTCAGATGTAACAACAACAGTCCAATCACATAATAATCTGGATGGAGGTTATGATTCTTAGACAAAAGAGGCTCTCCCGAGCATTTAAGATCTTCCCTGCCTGTCACTGGATTCCATCCCCAGGGATTTCTCTTCCCCTGTGCCGCCAATATTGGAAGTGAGCTAAAGTGCTTATGGGAAGAGGTTACAAGGAGGTCAGTGGTGGGTTCCAGAACAGTTAAACTCCCCTCACTCTGGCACCCCTTTTGCTCCAAAAGTTGGACCCCTAATTTATTCCGGACTGGGTTTACTTTAAACAAGTCACTTTGCCACCACCTCAATTATTTCGGTATTCATTGGAGACGTCCATATTTTGAAACTCTCTTCCCAAGACCATTTGAGCCCTATATATTGGACTCTTTGAAAGCAATGCAAAACATTACTTTTCAGTTATGCTTCTTTTTTTTTTCCACTCAATGAATGAAATGTCAAACATGCAAGATGGTGACGCAGGCGATTAAACGCCTGCTGGTAACATCTGCGAACAGCTGTTACTGCTGTTCGAATCCCACTGCGGCCAGGGTGAGCACCTGGCCCTAGTCCCAGCTGCCGCCCACCCAGCAGTTCGAAAGCTAAATAACATCGAAAAAGCGAGTAGATAAATGGGTACCTGCCCTAGGTGGCAGGGAGCACCCTCCCCGTTGTGGGGTCTGATGGAGCAGCGGCGGCGAGTGGAGATGGCGGAATGACGGGCAGCGGTGGCGATGAGTGCAGTGGTGACGAGTGGCGGCAAGGAGGCGCAACACCAGCAGTGGATCGGACGTCGGTGGAAGGCGGAGCCAGAAGACGCAAAGGACGTTGAGGCGCAGGCGCGGCGGAGCCAAAATGGACAGAGCCAAAGCAGTGCTGACGCGAACCGCGGGCCAGATGGGCCCACCGAGTGCAGCCGACGCCAAAGACCACTGGAAGGAGAAGAAGAGAAGCCAAAACCAAAAGCCAAGCCGACAATAAGCCGAACAGGGAAAAAGAGAAGAAAAACAAGTCCCTCCACTGGGTGCTGGTAGGGTAGTCCCCACCCCTGACTATATGTGGCCATAGATAGGGATAAAGGGTAACTGTAAGCCGCTCAGAGACCCCATGGGGGGGTTCGAGCGGGATACAAGCTGAGAGTATAAATAAATAAAATGGTCTAGATTCACAGCATTGAGGCCACATCAAGCTTTCTGTTATATCTAGAATTCGAATACAAAAAAAGAGATCAATTTTATATTAATTCCAGATTAATTTAGTGTTAATATTGGTCTGCAATAACAAAATTAAACAGGAGTTCAGTGGCACCTTAAAGATTTAGTTTGGTTTAAGATTTCATATATTGCAAAAACTTATGCTGGAGTAAATTGTTAGTCTTGAAGGTATTACTGAAGTCTTGTACTGAGGATGGGTTAAACTATATTTAGTGGTACCAGATTGGATATCTATTGGAAATCTGGGTTAAATAAAGGTATTTCCCCTATATGTTTTAAGAATATTCTGTGTGGTTCACCGGTACTTCAGGAACATTATTTTAATAAAAACAAAACTAAGCATGCTGTTAGCCAAATTGCCACAAAGTATTAATGATCTTTGGGGAATTATAATTTTACACGAGGCAATGGGCAAATAAGGGAGCAAGCACTTATGTATACAGGGGTCCCGCTTCTTCCCGAATCACCAGAAACAGACTCAAAGGCTGGCTTCAATATAAAATAGTTTCATTTACTGAAGATATTTCACAAGCATACAGTAATTCAAACACACTCACAATTACACAGATCTAGGAAAATTAGATAGAAGGGGATAGCCACAATCACATTAGCAGGATGTTACATTGAGGGGTAATACTTTACCTGTCTTTGGCGGGATGAAGCGATCCTTGGGAAAAATGAGGGAGACTATGGGGTATTAGGGTCATGTCCTGAACCAGCAGAAACACGTGGAGACTCTGGCTGCGCTAACCAAGAGTTGTGGAGGTAGGGTGGGTGTAAAGATCAGGAGAGAGAAAGAGCACATGGCTGGGTGTGCCTCTTTTAGGAGGTGCTTGGGGGTGGGTTAAGCTTGCCACATCCCCTGACACACCTCCTATTCGTCCGTCCCAAAATATGCTACTGGAGCTGGGTACAGGGGGAGGGGATTAAGGGAGTGGACAATGTTGAGATCTAGTAATTCTGGGCAGGACAGTGGCACCTGGAGGGATGATAACTCATGAGGCCAGAGTCATTGGCTCCACATGGCATTTGGATTCCATGTCTCTGGTCTTCTGCCTTGGTTTTCAGTGCTACATGTGGCTAGGGAGCTGGTCCATCTTACAGCAGGTAAGAGGGCAGGTAGCCTTAAGAACTATTGGCACCAGGGCCGGACCACCCATAGACAAATTTAGGTGCTTGCCTAGGGCGCCCCCTAGTGGAGGATGCCAGAGTGGTCTGCCACCCCACCCCTCCCACGCCTCACCAAAAGCCCTGCTGCTCTTGCCCTTCTGCAAGGAGCCAAGGTGGGGGAGGTGTGCATGGGCTGTACACTTTCCCAGCTGCCCCCATGGGCGGGTGGTGTCAGGCTTTCTGCGTGCAGTGCTCTGACCACAGGGCGCTAACACAGTCGCCAAGGGGCTGAAGTTGGCACCACTGTGGATGCCCTAAAGAAAGCTCAGACCACGCCAACCGCTTTCCCGCCCCTGCTCGGGCTCTGCCACGCCTAGCGGCTTCTCCTCAGGGAAGGGAGGGGAGGGAGTGGGGAACCAGTCTGCTGCTGCCCCATCCTCCTTATGCAAGCTCCCGGCAGGCAGTCTCCCCCCTTACTGATTTCCCCCTTCCCCCTTATTTCTCTCTCCTTTCCCACCCACTCGCAGCCAAAAGGCACCTTTTCCCGAAGCCAACAGGGCAGGCAAGGGTTAAAAAAAGGCATCGGAGGCAGGGGGGGAACAGTCCCTGGATTCAGACAGGAGGGGCAGGAGGAAGCAACTATGTGGTCCCTCTCTCTTCCTTTCTCACCCAGCCCTGGCAATTTACTGGGAGGTGGGGAGGACCCAGAGAGCATAACTGCCCTGCTCCACCCAGTGCCATTCCGTCCCCGTGTCTCATCCCCTTTGGCAGCCGCACACCGCTCCTCAGCTCCGGAACCAGCCAGGTAGGAGGGGGAAGAGGGGAAGCAAGTGCCCAGGACAGAGGTGTGCCTAACAGGATGCCAGCAGCTCAGGAGGAACCAGCTCCACATGGGAGAAGTGATTAGATGTAAATATTTCAAGACAAGGAAGCTAGAATGAACCCCAGGGTTTTTAGGCAGCTCCTGGCGAGTCTTCATGGGGTTTCCAAGGCAAGAAGCAAACTAACCAGGGCCAGCCTTGCTTAGCTACCCAGTCCGGGATCTGATGAGACAGGGCTACCCTGGGCTACCCAGAGCTTTACATGCCCCAAAACTTGCAGCTGGGAGCAAAGCCTGAACCCCCAGGCAATTCACACAGGCTTTGCCAGATGTCTTCCACAAGGGCATCATCCCAGACCAACATGAAAGTGTCCCCCACCCCAGCCCCAAATTTGGAAGCAAAGGAAGTGTTGCAGGAGCAAATGTAGGGAACCATCCCCCCTGCCCAATCCTGATATTGCAAAGTAAAATGTTACCCTGGGAGAGGAAGTTACAGCCAGAAACCCCTGACTGGCGCAGAAGCTCTCCCTGACAGGAGGAGGCGGGAGAGGTCCCCTCCTTTGGCTGGGAAAAAAATCTGCTACTTGCACTTGTCTAACTTGCTCAGGATCTTTGTGCAGGTGCTTTTTTTTACTACTCTGCTAGGGGGTAAATAACTCTCAGGGTGAGGGGAAGAGCTGCAAATTATTATTTCATTTGCAGAAAAACAATCTAGTTTCTCCATCACTGGAAACCCTGCCTGGTTTTAACTCTGATTTGTTTTTCAAAGGATACCTGACTTTTCAGGGATGAGATGCTTCAGAAAGGGGGGAAAAATACTTTGTGATTTGTGTTTTTCTGTTTGAGAGAGAAAATCAGAGACTGTATTACTTATTCTCACAATTAAAAAAAAGAAAGAAATTAGCAATTTCAAATTTTGTGTTTTTCATGCCAGACGGTAGCCTCACCTAGTGTGCAAAAAACCCTGGAGCCGGCCCTGATTGGCACATCATCTCAAAGGAAGGCTTCCTTCTTCTGGGTGTGTGTCTGTAGCTGGCATCCTTTTGGGGTCACCACACAGTTCAGTCCCTTTTGCACACTACTTGCACAGTCCAGTTTTTATCACTTATGAACTATGTCCATAAGAGCGCTATAAGCGCCTTGCAGGACAACAATGCCATTCCCACCTCAATTATTTTTATTTGGCATAATGGGGAGCTTGCCTTTGTCTCCTGTGTGTTTGAGTAAGCCTGGCAAATAAGCAAGCTCTAGCTCATTCCCTCCCTCCTCCTGGACTAATGCAGAGAACAGGGGCTTGCCTCTCTCTCCTGTGTGATTTTCTGGCAAGGCAAGCTACAATGCAGCAGTAGCGGAATTGGAGAAGGAAGCAGAAGAGAGCTAGTTGCTCAAGGGCTGGATAGGAACCCTGCAGGGCCAGATCCAGCCCACGGGCCACATGTTTGACACCCCTGTTTTATGACATCAAACAATTTCCTCACATTGTTAAGATACCATCTTGCCTTCTTTATCATAATATGATCCATATTTCCTTCCCTCCACATTGTATGATTTAACCAAAGGAGCCTGTAATGTCAGGAGCCAGTGGAGAAAACCTGCGTGTACCAAGTGTTTACATTTCTCCCAGACACCATATATTGGGTCTGTGATAAATATAAACACCATATAGATCAATTAACGAATTATATTGGATGTCCATGAAACAATTTTCGGTTTTAATAAGTAACAAAAATGTATTAGGAAATCCTATATCTTCTCAATCATCCCAATAATTGGTATGATTAAACCAAATGTTACTGGACCTAGCACTGATAGATGATCATATGGCTGTATTTGGAAATACATGGTGTTTTGTATTTTCTGAGAGCAAGGATACAAGGAAATCTGCATTTGTGGAACCTAAATGTAAGTAAGTAAAGCAAATAAATACATAAAATAAAGCCAAACACAGAGAGTACATATTGAACCAAGTACTTCAGTAAGCCCAAAACTGTCTTCTTGCTGCAAGTAGAAGGCATGATGTAGTGATGAAATGCCTTGCACCCCAGGATTTCCTTTAAAGTTTACTGTAAATGGGTCCATACTATGGTCAGAAGTTACTCCGTACGTTTTACTGGCTAACAGGACTCAAACAGAAGAGTGCGGTGAGTAAGACTCTTCTCTCAACAGAAGAGCCATCCAGCTCTTTAGATATATAGATAACTTAGCCAGAAAGAACAAAGAAGTAGCGAACATCACACCTCAACTACAGGGCTTGAAGAAGTATGCGTGCCCACGAAGGCCTATACCTAGAATAAAATTTTGTTGGTCTTAAAGGTGCCACTGGACTCAAACTTAGTTCTACATGGCAAAGTGTCAGTTTGCTTTGAGAACAGGAAAGGCAGCACATTTTAGGAAGGGGGAGGAAAGGAAGATTATGTGAAGACCCCCTGGCCACAAAGTGATGGGGGTTTCCTTTGCTTTTTCTTTGCCATCCTGCCCTTTGACTGTGCAGTACCTACTGTGTTGATGTGGCGGCCATGACTGTGTGTTGTTAAACAAAGGGAATGAATCCCCATCCCTAGAACAGAGGTAGGAACCAATTCTGAATGCTTCTAACTCCAACAGGAAAAAAAAACCCCTATCCTTATTTTAACAATTTAGGGATAAGCAAGAGCAGAGGATTTGTATTTCTATCACTTTTCATCCTCAGATTTGCCGTATAAATAGGCATGTGTGTGCATCTATTGCTTTATTAAGCCCTTTTAAAAACTGGAGGCTGCTAGTGTAATCTCTTTAATCATTCCATGGCCAATTTAGAGATGATTACCAGGAAGAAGCACAGGGCGAGGGGGCAGAGGTGATTCCTTTATCCTTAGAGTGTGGATGAGCATCTGTTAGTCCCCACAGCTGCTAGAGAGAGAAAGCCCACCGGGAGTTGCAATCCCTTATAACAGCAAAGCAGTAAAGAGTGCTAAAGCGCTAACCCTTTAGCAAGTGATGCTATTTTAAGGCTAGAAAGCAGCAGCAACCCAGAGTGAACAAAGAAGGGAAGCAGAGAGAGAGAGAGAGACTGGCTGGTGGAGGGATCCAGGAAGGCTGAGCAGCTTTCTCTCTCCCGTGGGCACAGCAACGGAGCTTGCAAGAGCCATTGTGTCACAGATATAACAAGCCTCTGAGCTGATGCTGGATGTTTGTGGAAAGTGGATAGGGGTAAGATCCAAATGCCCATCACAGCATCACCATCAAACACCACCATATTTGAAATTATATAATAAATAATACAGTCTTGCAGCAATTATTGGGGAGACCAGACATCGGGGCATCATTTAACGTCCTCTAACCAGAAGCCCTTCATCAGGCTATTTATCACTGTTTTGGTCTCTTGTGCAAAAATGTTGTATTCTTTGTAATCAGAAAGCAAAAAGAAAACTAAGAGTTTTCCCCCCAGCGTCTTTCAAGGTACATGTGCTTTGTAAAAAGGCAAATAATGCTCAGAACAATGCTTCTATTTCAGGGGGGAAATGCATGTAATTACAGAAAGTTGTAGTTGTGTTACTCATTCTAATGGCATGCCACCATCTAACTTTTATCGAGTGTTGGCCACTGAAAGACAAGAGGAAAAGGAACATTTAAAAAAATACACACTAAACTCACATACACCAGTAAACAAAATTTCTTAAGAGACGTCACTCTTCTTCCTGGGGATTTCTGTCACCAGCCAAGTTGGCTTGCCAGCTTGCTTACAGCTGATGTTGGTGCAATCAATACTTGACACCTCTAGGGAATGCCCTTACGTATGTTCGTGTAGATATTTATATACACAGACACATACCAAAGTAGAAAATATGATATCGTTAAGGCACAGAAACTTTTGCCGTGTGTTTACTGGTTTGCTGTAAGCATCATTCCTAATAGAAAATAGACCATGTCTCCTGTTTAAAGGGATGATGAAGACCATCTGTTTTCCTGTATCATATGCATCTGAGAATTTAGCTTATTCCCCCCCCCCCAAAAAAAAGCTGTATTACTCGCTCTGAACTGAATTTATTTTCCCAGGAAAAGCGATTGGCTTCTAACTTAGCAAATATGAATGTGCTCATCTCTGAATGTGCAGGTAATTATTCCAGAGCCATACATCTCTAATAAGGCTGAGGAGAACAGAACAAGCTTCATCTGCAACCAGAATCCATCCTGCAATCAAATGGCTTTGTTTGCCTAACTAACTAGCATTAGGTCATTTTTCTTACAGAGAGAATGAAAAGGAAAACACACTTGGAAGAGGTAGTTCACTTAATATCGCCACTCTGCTCTGTGCCATAATAAAAGTCACGTGGAAATTTCTTTCTAGCAAAGCCCTTCGCACAGAGCAGATTTTTTTTCCTGGTCTGGGTCATAGGGCGTGTCTGTCTCTGCAGGAAATAGCTATCTCTTTGGCTTTCACACACCTATTTGCTATAGCCCGTGCAGCCAATGTCTCCCCCCAAACGCATCCTCTCAGTAATTTTCCTGCTATATGCAATGATCTAAACGACCAGCAAGTTTTCTCTTGCAGAAAATAGATACAAGCATTATGATCTCTGATCTGAAACATCTACTCTTATTTGTCCCCTCTTTTTATTTACTTTTATTAACCATTCAGTCTGAAGGCACTGTGGCTCAGTGGGAGAGCATCTCCTTGGCATGCAGAGGGTTCCAAGTTCAATCCCTGGCATCTCCACTTAAAAGGATGTGATAGACCAATGGTCTGACTCAGTGTAAGGCATCTTCATGTGTTCTTGTGAAGAAGCATTCTGAAGAAAGCTTGGACATCACTTTGTGACCATTTTAGTTGCTCCACTAAAAGGTTCCCTAATGTTGCTTTTGGATGATATGGCACAGTGGGTCCTGCATAGATTTCTGTACAGGCGGGATTCTGATTTCCCCACCCCATGGCTGACATCCAACCACCCCCCAAGCTATTCCTAGGGTTTCCCCATCCCCCAGGAGCAGTATTTGGGGGGCTGTAGGAAGTAGTGGGGGCAGGGAAGTCAGATGTCCATGGCCAGGATCCAAGCTAGCGCTTTTTGTGCTAACATTATTCACTTCCTTTCCATGTGTATTTTGCAGGGAATTCGGGAAGCTGTTAAAGCAGCATTTAGTTGTTTGCCTTAAGGAGATAGCATAGCTCAGAGCTCAAGAAATAAAGCATTCTAATAAGGATACAGAACATATTGTTTGTTTTATTTAATAAAGATTTAATCTAATAAGGATAGAGAGCATATTGTTGAATCCTTCACCAATACTATTAATGTCAGAAAATGGGCTCCTCTGTTGCATTTAAGTACCCAGGATCGATCCTAATAACAATGTATGGAAAACAGTCGTGTGTTTTTAAATTAAGATTTGTTCCTCTCTCAGATACATATTAAGATCAAAGTGTTATGTGTTTTAATCTGAATGTTGCCCGGAGATAGGATGTTGGATTTTGACCTTTATAATAATTTAGTTCTGGCTGCAGAAGGAGATGCCAGCTGAAAAAAAATCTTTGCCTGTTTTGGAAACCTTATTGAATGAATCCGACCACTCTATTTTATGCATTGCACCAAGAGTACTAGCATCCATCATTTGATTAACTAATTTTAATTATTCTTTGAAATATTTGTTAATTAATTGTGTTCTTTATACTAAGGATCCAAGTTTTTTTTTAGCTGCTATGATAGTCTTTGGGTGGATTTTATATTCTGATTTATTTGGTTCCTAAGATCTGAACCACATGCCTCAAAAGATATTATTCTTCTATTCTTGAGTATTGTTGTATTCAATTACGGCATGATTTTTCAGAACATATGAAAGGGCTATTGTTGTCAGTAAAAAGAAATGGACTCAGCACCCTGAAAATGTTGTCATTAATTATGCTTTCCTATGATGAAACATACTACAATTCAGCAAGCTATTGAAAATATTGAATGACTGGACCAAAAAAAAGGTCTGCTGTATTTTAGCCTGGAACCAATGAACTATTGAAGCATTGAAGCATAATTATGGTCATTCCTACTGGGGTATGTAGTGGAATAAGTAAATAATGAAAAGATGTAGATGAAAGTTCACTTGGATCCATGAGGGAATAAAACTAGAAATTTCTCATTTTTTTCACCACACATCCAAATCCATCTTGAAAGAAAACAAGGATTGCAAGAACAACCACTCCCCGTGAAGAAAAGTTTTTTCTACATTCCTGTTTACTATTTGTTTGTTCAAGTGTCACATGCTAAGGGTTTAATCATCCAATAAAAGCACATTCATCTCTTTGGCATCACACAGTTCTTCAATCCTTTTTTTACTGGATTCTAATTGCTTACAGATATAAATTAAAATTTATTTATTTATTTTATTCAATTTATACCCCACCCTCCCCGCCAGGTTGATCTTCCACATCCTATTTGCATTAAAAAATAAATCAGCTGAAGTGTGTGCACTGTTGGACTGAAACACAACTGATGCAATAGAGGCACAAGCTACAATCAAAAACTAAGTGCTAACAATATTTTAAGCAAGTTGGGCTTCAGCTTGGTGAATAACCTGTCTGAGGCTTAAAATGGAGATATAATTTTCATTACATCTAAGACAATTTCCAGAAACCTCTAATGCTGGTCTTTACTTTCGAATATATCCGCACTTTGGAAACTATGGGAGAACCTCAACACTGAAACAGTAGCAATTAAGTGGTTAATAAAAACAGAATTCCAATAGATAAGCCTCCAAAAAGTGTGCATCTGCAAGTCATAACATAACTTTTTTAGTCTGAGTGCCCCCTTAACAGAAAGTTTCCAAGGCAGAATTCTCAAAACCACAGGATGCCAAACAGATGTATCACAGCCTCAAAATAAGAAAGTATGCACTTGCAGTCCATATATCGTATCCACAACATTTGCGTGTAGGAGAGACAGAGAAAATATGCTTTTAAAATTTTTACATCCTTGGGAAGTAATATTTATTCAGGGTGTTCTCTGACAAGTTAAGAAGAATATCACATATACGTTCAGAAGTTTGGCAGATCTCAAAGTCCCCAGCACAGAGATAGCTATTGTGGGTAGCTAACTGTCCACTCACACCAGTTTTCCCACATTCCTTTGTGTTCCTGCAGCCCTTTCCTGGGGTCATGGGCAAGGCTCCCTCTAAGCTGTGGAGTCTTGTGAGCAAAAATTCTGCTTTGTGAGCTACCAACATCAAAGTTGTGAGTGGGTGATTTGGCTACTGCATAAATCAGTTTGCTCTGGAGCCCTCCTTCCTGAGCAAAGACAAAAATGTGTGAGCCGGAGGCTAAAAAACTGTGAGCTAGCTCACGCTAACTCAGCTTAGAGGGAACACTGGTCATGGGATCCATGTGGAGGAACAGCCATGCAGGTCAGTGGGCTGGAGTGAGGAAGGACAAAAGAATGAAATCAACTCCTTTTTTTCAGTGGAACATCACTTTTGGAAGAGGAGCGATTTCAGACCCTTGCCCTTCCTCACTTCAGTCCCACAACTTGCACAGCTATTCCTTCATATAAGTCCCACATAGATGGGAATGATCTTTCTGGGGTCAGAAGGGGAAGCAGGAGCATTGAGGAACGTTCTGTGCACAGAGTGATAGGATACTGACTGGTAGTTCTGTCATCAAGCATGCCTGATTTCTGGCAGGTTACATACATTCTGGAGGTTTCAGAGATACAATAGGACTCAATGTGCATGTGCAGCAGCTTCCTGCACTTGATGGAGCATAATGACATCATCAACCTATAGCCATGTAGGAAACACTCTATACATGCTGGCAAAGCTTCTTTGAAATCTTCTGCATCCACAAGGACCTGTGCAATTTCAGCACAACTGGAGCTCCAAACTTGCCTCCAAATTCCTTTTTCCATCCAAAAACCAGCACCAGATACATGCAAGAAATTAACACAAGCAAAAATCTATTGGGTAAATGACAAAAGAATCCTCAATAGCTTTCTAAGATTTCAGTGAATACAATGAATAGCTTGTATGTACAATCACTCTTCAAACCGTTACACAACTTGAACTTGCAGGTCCGGATCCTATAAATCTGTTAGATGACCCATTTGCCACTTCACTAATTCATAACGAAATGTCCAGCAGCACCTGAGCAGTTGTGTGTACCATCCTGTAATTTCTGGGACATCTGAAGTCTAAAATCACCTACCTGTCTTCTTGTTATAGAGTGCAGTCTTGCAGATATAAATTTGGAAAGCTGTAACACTGTTCGCTGAAGACACATCAAGCAAAGGATGCCTTAGGTAGGCCTTTTTGAACCCTACCCAACTTGCTGTCCCTTTGGATGTTCAACCAAAGTAATGACTTTCTTCTGCTCTTGTTCTTTACAATCATGGTCATTGATAAAAAACCATCAAAATCCAAATGCTGGAATTAAAACTGAGAAGAAGGAGGCATTAAACACTGGTGTTGGTGGGAAAAGAGAATGAATTGGATTATTCAGATAGTTCATTTATGAGAAAATCTCTGTGTTGCTAAAGTGTGTAATAATTTTATGGTTTTTTTAAAAGTGTATTTAGATTATATGGTTATTTGAAAGTGATTAACTTATTTCATTTATGGATAAGTCAATAAATATTATTTTCTATTTAAGTATGTATACTAAAAGAGTACATAATAGGCAAAACATCTGAAAGTTCCCTTCAATAAATGAAAGTATGGTTTTGAGTGAAAGTTATTCCATTTGTTTGGTTATTGTGAAATATTTTCATTTTTTTAAGATATGGCTTTCAAATCATATCTAGTGATTCTGTTCAATTGATGGTACAGATTCCTCCAGCAGAAGGAGTTTTCCATTGGTGAATGAGCTTCCTTGACAATGGTGAAAAGATCCTTCCACCAGAGGAAAGCTCTGCCATCAGCAGAACAGAGTTGTTGAACACAACCCATTGCTTTGTGTTTCTAATATTCTTGAAGGAGAATGCATGTTCAGAGAGGTTATATATTGGATTTTTTTTAAAAAAAACAAACCCTGTGTGCTCTTTTTGTACCCTTGCTTAGGGAGGGAACAAATATTTTCTCCAGGGTAAAAGGAGTACAGTATAAACAGCAGTTCTGGGTATCAACAGCAAATGCTTAACAATTCTTACAATACAAATGACATACATCAGGGATTCCCTTAGTTTGCTATGTGAGTTTGCCACGAAAACAAGTATTTCAATCTTCCTGGAGCCTACTCTAATACATCGTCTTGCTTTTCGTATGATATTTTTGACACACAGAACTGCAAAGCCAGCATGGTGTTTCCCGACATGGTTTGCCACAAGGGTTTCAATCCCTCTATCTCAGACAAAACAAAAGCATCAATATGGAGAATAGTGATACTTCTTACTATGTGCCCTCAAAGATAATTCCAAGTTGGCTTTGAGTTTATCAATCGGTATATTAGGGCTGGATCCAAAAAAGCACTTTCCCACTTTACCCCTCTTGCTGCAGCCCATCAAGCCCCCTGAAGTTCCACTCATGAGGGCCAAAGGAGGAATACCATGTCAGGCAAAGTAGGGATCTGCACGGGAGGGGTGTTGTCAAATATTTCCAATGAAAATGCCATTCAAATGGTGTGCTGGAGCAGCACTTTGGGATCCAACCCATAGAAATTAATGAAGTACTGTATCTTTGCATGATTTGGCATGAAACGACAACAATTTATAGTTATATAGACATGTGTAATCAGGCACATCCTGGTCCCAGATTGCTCAGTGGAGTTAAATTTACTTGCACCATTATGGCTTTTGGGGATTTTTTGTCTTGTCCTGAAGGAGGAGGGAAGGCGTCTACCCATCACTGCCATGCTGAAAACTGAACGTTATTTAAAACATCTGCAACACCTTTTCCAAATTTCCTGTATTGTGAAATGACAGCAGTGTCTGATTTGGCAAAATCCACCCAACATTGTCTCCTAGTCAACTTGTAAAGAAATAAACCATCCCCAGATGCGTTATTTGGTGTTTGTTTTTCCATCAGCTGCCTATAATGAGAGGTAGAGAAAGTTTGTACAGTGAGAGGAACAGTGTCTGTTTAGCTCTAACGCCATAGGACAACTGAGCAAACTGCAAAAAAGCAAGAGTGCTGTGGGGCCAGACACTCTCTTTCAGCAAACTGACTATTTGCCATGCTTTTTATGAGCCAAGAGTGACACGTGGGAGAGAGCCACATATTTTCTTTGTTATGTATGAGCTGTTTCTTTGTGCCTTTGATTTCAATTAGAGGGACGAAGTTTACTTGATCACATTGCGCTTTTTTTTCACCATCATGAAAAGAACCTATTTAGGGACCAAAGACATGAGCAATTATTACTCTGAGAACCAGCTATTTTCAACTTTCATAACACGGCAGCCAAGTGCTATGCTGCTTTGATTCATTCCAGGTGCTTTTATAACTGACACCATTTGCAGCTTAGACTTAATTACTGGGTATCTGTGAGACCGTGAGAAGAATAGGTAGTTCAAGGAGCCAATGGGCTTAAACGTATTACGTACATAAAACAAAGAACATGTATGCATAATCAGAGGAAAACAATTATTCCCAAACCCTCTAACAACAGGTCTTACCAATAACATTACACTTCAATTCTAGTAGCTTTCAAACTCTTATCTAGAACCAAAGCCTCTTTGGCCCCTTATACACTGCCCCAGTCTTTCGGAATGACCAGATGCCATAGAGGACAATCTTGCTCTAGAAGGAGGATTTTCAGGAGGTGCACATTCATTTATCCATGCATCACATGCCAACATTCTCTGTTCTACAAAACTATTAAAGGGAGCGCCATTCTTTGGTGTGAATGGTCACCCCACCAATGTTCCTTTGCTTATAGCATCACAAACACTCACAAAACTTGTGATCGTTTCGGTACTTTTCTGAACCTCATTTGGTAATCACTGCACTAGAAACAGGTAGTCTGTAATAATCAATAAATTCTATTTATTGTGTTCTTTTCTCTTAAAATTTTATTCAGGGTTATTTTTTTAATCAACAAGTAAATTATACAAAAATAGGTCTTCCCAAAAGTCCTTCAAGTGACCCACGATAATCCAAAAATCTTTTTTAAAATGCACATAGGAGAAACTGAGAGAATATTTGGTAACAGCAGTAGAGTTCAGTTTTCATAGAGTTACAAAAAAGGTTCATATATATTCTGAAACTTATCCATCATCTCTTAGTAAGCAAATATAACTTTCCTTTTGCATCAAGATCAAGGAGGTCCTCCATCCACTTCTCTACACTGGACGGAGCTGATGATTTCCAAGTGCAAAAGACAAATCTTGTGGCAGCAATTGGTACTCTCATAATCTATAGCACAAGTGTCAAACATGCAGCCTGGGGGCCGGATCAGGCCCCTGGAGGGCTTCTATCAGGCCCACAGTGGAACTGGCTGTCTTCTTCTTCTTCTTCCAGTTCTGCTGCTACTGCTGCGTCATCATAGGTTTGCAGCATACAAATACACACCTGAACAGCATACTCAAGATTGCAACAGCATAGACATTTTGATGCAATAATTCGGAGCAAGAGGTGTCAGTTATCAGACACTGTTAAATAAACAAAATATTGCAAGAGTGCTAATGTTTTAAGCATGTTTTTATTTTAAGTAAAAAAAACCTTTGTGTTTGTGTCCTTTATAAAGTTTAGATCTCCACTACCTAGCATTACATTTTATGACACACATGACCCGGCCCAAAAAAGGTCTCATTTATGTCAGATCCAGCCCTCATAACAAATGAGTTCGACACCCCTGATCTACAGTTTATATGTTGAATGCACCTTCCATGAATTATTACATTTCTTCTACCCTGCTGAAACCAAGTCTAATAGAGATCCTAGGCCAGGGGTGGCCAAACTTGCTTAATGTAAGAGCCACATAGAATAAACATCAGAAGTTTGAGAGCCGCAAGACATGAACAAATATTACACACATGTTTTTATTGTAAAATATGCAAATTTGTTTTTATTAACATTAAATGGGACTGCCAAAAATAAAAACAAAAGGGGAAAAAACAGATATTGATAATATTTGTCTGTCCAATGATATTTATTTGTTTAAGAGAGAGAGATGGAAAGAAAGAATAAAAGAGGTGTAAAGAGAGAAAGAAAGAGAGAGAAACAAACAAAGCAAATATATGGGGGAGGAAGGGGGGAGGAAGGAAGGGAAAAAAGAAAGAAAGGTGGGGGGAAAGCAAACAGATGGGGGAGGAAGAAGTGGGAAAAAAGCAACTTTAACTTAAAATGCATCCTCAAAGCTCCCCCCAGCTTGGCTTGGAGAAGGGATTTAAAGAGACAAATGCCTTCTTCAAGCCAGTCCGGGGGGGGGGGGGCTTTGAGAATGCATTTAAAGTTGCTTTCTTTCTCTGTTTCCCCACGACCACCTCAAGCCTACCCAGAGAGGGGAATACTGGCTGGGGAGGGGAAGACCAATCAGAGAGGCATGCTTCCCCTTCACACCTTGCCGGATGTGAAAGAGCTGCATGTGGCTCCTGAGCCGCAGTTTGGCCACCACTGCCCTAGGCAAAGGTTAAGAGCACATGATTCAGTGCTAGAGCATCTGCTTTATATGCAGAAGGTCTCAGGTTCAATCCCTGGATTCTCCAGGTAAAAGGATCAGGTAGTCAGTGATGTGAAAGACCTCAATAATTAATAAGTTAAAATCTTTCTGATATTCTGTGGATGGAAGCTGATCTTTCCCAGTTTTTTTCCTTCCCCCAGCTCTTACTTGTGAGCAGAGGTCATTTCGGGGGGGAACGCGGGGGAACGCAGTTCCCCCGGGTGAGGTATGGGGGGATGGGGCACATGACGAAGCACCACCCCCTGCTTCCGGCCGCCCCGCTTCCGGCCCTCATTCAGCCAGGAGAAGGCAGGAGAAGAGGGAGGGTAAGTTGCTTCCTCCCTGCCTCTCCCCACCCCTGCCTGCCTGGGGCCAGGGAGGGCCTTCGCGGGGCTTCCTTGCACTCCCGCCGGCCTTGCAGGTCCACCGCCGGGCCCCTCATGGGGCTTGGCAGTGGAGCTGCAAGGCCACCGGTGGTGGCCGGGACCGTTGGGGGTGGGGTGTGTGGCCTTATGACACACGTCCGGTGATGTCAGGGGGTGTGACCTCATGACACACTTCCGGTGATGTCAGGGGGGGTGGCATATGCTAATGAGTTATGCTAATGAGTTCCCCTACCTCTTTTTCTAAGAAACGACCCCTGCCTGTGAGGCTACAAAAAGAAATCATTGGGGGCAGAGGAGACTTACAGAAACAAACACTATGCAGCTATGGCAGCACTGAGGCAAAGAATCAGGTGAGCTAACCTCTCCTTCCTCTTCCATCCACAGAATCTTAATAAGATCCTTCCCAAGGTGCACATTAACCTGTCCTAAAGTCTAATCTAAAGCTTTATCAAATCTAGAAAAAGCACTTAACCATTTTCTAGCTCCAGCATGCTAGAGCAATATTCAAACTGATAAACACTAAAGCAGGGGTGTCGAACTCATTTGTTATGAGGGCCAGACCTGACATAAATGATACCTTGTTGGGCCGGGCCATGTGTGTCATAAAATGTAATACCAGGTAGCGGAGATATAAGCTTTATAAAGGACACAAACACAAAGGTGATTTTTTTAACTTAAAATAAAAACGTGCTTAAAACATTAGCACTCTTGCAATATTTTGTTTATTTAACAATGTCTGATAACTAACACCTCTTGCTCCGAATTATTGCATCAAAATGCCTGTGCTGTTGCAATCTTGAGTATGCTGTTCAGGTGTGTATCTGTAAGCTGCAAATCCACGATGACGCAGCAGCAGCAGCAGAACTGGAAGAAGAAGCAGAAGACAGCCAGTTCCACTGTGGGCCTGATAGAAGCCCCCCCGGGGCCTGATCCGGCCCTTGGGCCGCATGTTTGACACCCCTGCACTAAAGCATAGGGAGAACGGCAAATAATGAGGACATTCAATGGTGAAGACATCTGTTGCATCTTGTGAAGTATGACCTTTAGCTCAACCACAAGTGAGGCACAGCTGTTCCATAGCTAACATTTAAGAGCCCTGCAGAGCTTTGGTGGACCATTTGTCAGTATCATTTCTGGGGACTGATGCTCACAATTGCCTCTGGCCTTAGCTACTGCTCTTGCCAACTACTAGGTATCGAAATCAACAGGCTTAGGAGGGTATAATTCTGCCCTCCATGTGTGCAGGTGCCACATGGCTCTTTGCTCATATCATCAGTTGGAGCTTTCACACACAAAAAGTAAATGCGTCCAGATGCTTCCAACCATCTACTCATGGCTGCTCCTCTGCAGCCAAGCTAGGAGTGGCCAAATGAACTGCCCCCGAACTAGAGCCCTTCAAGAGGCTAGAAAGAGAAAGAGGCTAGAAAAAGAAAGCACAGGAGAGATCAAAGTAGAAAAACTAACAACATTCCCCAGGCTGATCTTGTTCAGCTTCAAACTGAACAGACAGGCACAATAAGGAAAACTACAAAGAGTATAAAATGTATTCCCCCCCCCCTTCAAATCCACAATCCTAAACTACCAAAGCCAAAGAATACGATAAATGATAATGGGCCAGCAGAGATAAATGGGGACTATATCTGGAGGGGAAACGCAGCCATAGTTACATTGATTTTTATTTTTATTTTTTCCCTTCTTTTTTTAAGGGCAGCTGGTAGGGAGCTAGACTAGAGGTTGCCTTGCTGAAATACTGCTGGGCTTTTCATAACCCTGTAGTTATGACAGTTGGGGCCCTGCTTTCTTGTCCCTTCCAAACAATATCACTGGCAGCTTATATTCCCTTCACTTTTCTTCTTGATGGGGTTAATCACAGATCATTCTCTGCATTGCAAATAGCGCAATTGTACACGAGAAATCACAACACCTGGCCGATTTCTCCCCCCCCCCTTTTGCAAGCTACAATGCACCTCCTGTGTCATCCTTAACCATGTGAAACTAATTTGGATCATCTCAAAGGTCTCTTTAATCAGTGATCAATTTTTTAAAAAATTATGAATCACATCTCTGGGTTTTGTTTTTTTTTAACGATTAAAAAGCTGCACTTCAAAGCACAGTTGATATCACCAATATATCATTACTAAAGACCTATGTAAACACAAACAGAACCAAAGAAGTATAGAAATGAAAATCGCTTCCAATTTAATTTAGATTTGCCAAACAGCCTGTGGAAGTTGGAGAGAGAAGATTTCAACATGTGATCAAGGGTGTTGACATATGGAAGGCTGTGGGAGGGTGAAGGTCTCTTCATGTTTTGCTGCAAAAATTTAGTAACATTTCTGGCACCAGTGACTTAGCTGCATGCTTCTAGTGAGAAACAGTTTCCTGTTTCCTTATAATTTATCAGCTGGGGATTACAACAAAAACACAATTTTAGACAAGCACTATCAAGACTTTTGCAAGGCTGATGTGACTCCTTGAGCCCCAAAAGTTGCTAATACACACCACTGTTTACCAGCTTGGCAGTCTATATGAATTGCATTTAACCCAAAAGGAGAGCAGGAGGAGAATTCACTATCACTTTGCAACATCTCCCCCATGCTGGTTGCTTAGAGGTGAGCTTCGATATTGTTGTTGTTGTTCAGTCGCACCGACTCTTCGCGACCCCATGGACCAGATCACACCAGGCCTTCCTGTCTTCTGCCATCCTCTGAAGTTTGCTCAATTTCATGTTCGTTGCATCTGTGACACTGTCTAACCATCTCATCCTTTGCCGTCCCCGTCTTCTTTGACCTTCAATCTTTCCCAGCATCAGGGTCTTCTCCAGTGAGTGCTCCCTTCTCATTTGGTGGCCAAAGTATTTGAGCTTTAGTTTCATTATCTGGCCTTCCAGGGAACAGTCAGGGTTGATTTCTTTTAGGATTGACTGATTTGATCTTCTTGCAGTCCAAGGGACTATCAAGAGTCTTCTCCAGCATCATAGTTCAAAAGAATCTATTCTTCGGCGCTCAGCCTTCCTGATAGTCCAACTCTCACAGCCATACATGACTACTCGGAATACCATTGCTTTGACCATGTGGACTTTTGTTGGCAGGGTGATGTCTCTACTTTTTATCATGCTGCTTAGGTTCGCCATCGCTTTCCTCCCAAGGAGCAGGCGTCTTTTAATTTCATACTCCTCAAGTGAGGAAGTCATCACGAAACGGAACACCAACTCCGGGGAATTTCGTCCATCTATATATTATCTGGAATACAAAATGTTGCTGTTATTGTATATTTTGTAATTTTGTACTCACTTGGAAGACTAGTATTATTACAACCATTAATTGCAGTAGTTCTATTTCTTCTAGTCTTTTAATTTCATGGCTGCTGTCACAGTCTGCAGTAATCTGGGATCCCAGGAACGTGAAGTCTGTCACTACTTCCACGACTTCCCCTTCTATTTGCCAAGGAGTGATGGGGCCGGATGCCATGATCTTACCTTTTTTGATGTTGAGCTTCAAGCCCACTTTTGCACTCTCCTCTTTCACTCTGAGCAAGAGGATCTTTAGGTCCTCTTCACTTTCTGCCATTAGAGTGGTATTCTCTGCATATATAAAGTTGTTGATCTTTTTTCCCAGCAATCTTAATTCCGGCTTGCGATTCATCCAGGCCAGCATTTCGCATGATGTACACTGCATATATATTAAATAAGCAAGGTGACAATATACATCCTTGTCGTACTCCTTTTCCTATGCTAAACCAATCAGTTGAGATTTCAACTCAGGTCTCCCTGATCCAAGTCTGTCCAAGTCTATCCACACTGACCCTCTGTTATAATATTTAAAAGGAAAGTGTTAGCTTTGTTAGCTACCTCTGGGTACCAATATTAGTAGAAAGGCGAGATTTTGTTGTTCAGTCGCACAGTCGAGTCCAACTCTTTGCGACCCCGTGGACCACGTCACATCAGGCCCTCCTGTCTTCTGTCTTCTGCCATCCTCCAAAGTTTGCTCCATTTCAGATTTGTTGCATCGATAATACTGTCTAACCATCTCATCCTTTGCCATCTCCTTATTCTTTTATCTTCAATCATTTCCAGCATCAGGGTCTTCTCCAGTAAGTGCTCCCGTCTCATTTGGTGGCAAAAGTATTTGACTTTCAGCTTCACTATCTGGCCTTCCACGGAACATTCAGGGTTGATTTCCTTTAGGGTTGACTGATTTGATCTCCTTGCAGTCCAAGGGACTCTCAAGAGTATTCTCCAGCACCAAAAATCGAAAGCATCTCGATTCTTTCGAGCGCTCGGCCTTCCTTATGGTCCAACCCAATACATGACTACTGGGAATACCATTGCTTTGACTATACGGACTTTTGTTGGCAGGGTGATGTCTCTACTTTTTATTATGCTGTCTAGGTTTGCCACAGCTTTCCTCCCAAGGAGCAGGCATCTTTTAATTTCATGGCTGCGGTCACCTTCTGCCATGATCTTGGATCCCAGGAACATGAAGCCTGTCACTGCTTCCATGACTTCCCATTCTATTTGCCAAGGAGTGATTGGGCCAGATGCCATGATCTTAGTTTTTTTGATGTTGAGTTTCAAGCCAACTTTTGCACTCCCCTCTTTCATTCTTAGCAAGAGGCTCTTTTGGTCCTCTTCACTTTCTGCCATTAGAGTGGTATTGTCTGCATATCTGAGGTTGCTGATGTTTTCCCCAGCAATCTTAGTTCCCGCTTGTGATTCATTCAGGCCAGCATTTCGCATTATGTACTCTGTATATAAATTAAATAAGATGGGTGACAATATACATTCTTGTCGTATTCCTTTTCCTATGCTAAACCAATCAGTAGTTCCATATACGGTTCTAACTGTCGCTTCTTGACCCTTATACAGGTTTCTCAGGAGACATGTGAGGTGGTCTGGTACTCCCATCTCTATAAGGACTTGCCACAGTTTGTTGTGATCTACACAGTCAAAGGCTTTAGCGTAGTCAATGAAGCAGAAGTAGATGATTTTCTGGTCCTCCCTTGCTTTCTCCATAATCCAGCGAATGTTGGCAATTTGATCTCTAGTTCCTCTACCTCTTCAAAACCCAGCTTGTACTTCTGACAGTTCTCTATCCACATAGTGATGAAGCCTAGCATGTAGGATCTTAGCATGACTTTGATAGCCTGTGAAATGAGTGCAATTGTGCGATAGTTTGAACATTCCTTGGCATTACCCTTCTCTGGGATTGGAATGTAAACTGACCTTTTCCAATCCTGTAGCCACTGTTGCATTTTTTAAAATCTGCTGGCATATTGAGTGCTATGCTTTAACAGCATCATCTTTTAGGACTTTGAATAGCTCAGCTCATCATCTCCACTAGCTTTGTAGTTAGTAATGCTTTCTAAGACCCATTTGACTTCGCACTCCAGGATGTCTGGCTTGAGGTCAGTGATCACACCGTCGTGGTTGTCAAGAACATTGAGATCCTTCTTGTATAGGTCTTCTATGTATTCGTGCCATCTCTTCCTAAACTCTTCTGCTTCTGTTAGGTCCTTACCGTTTTTTTCCCTATATCATGGATAGCTTTGCATGGAACGTTCCCTTGATTTCTCCAGTTTTCTTGAAGAGATCTCTAGTCCTTCCCATTCTATTGTTTTCCTCTAATACTTTGCATTGTTCATGAAGGAAAGCCTCCTTATCTCCTTGCTGTTCTCTGGAAATCTGCATTCAGTTGGATAAATCTTTCCTTTTCATCTTTGCATTTTGCTTTCCTTCTTTCCTCAGCTATTTGTAAAGCCTCATCAGACAGCCACTTCACTTTCTTGCATTTCTTTTTCTTTGGGATAGTGCTGATTGCTACCTCCTGTACAACGTCACAAACCTCCATCCATAGTTCTTCAGGCACTCTGTCTATCAAATCTAGTCCCTTAAACCTATTCCTTACCTCTACCGTATATTCATAAGGGATGTGATCTAGGTCAAACCTGAATGGCCTAGTGGTTTTCCCAACTTTCTTCAGTTTAAGCCTGAATTTTGCAATGAGTAGCTCATGATCTGAGCCATAGTCAGCTCCAGGTCTTGTTTTTACTGACTGCTCCATCTTTGACGGCAAATGATATAATCAACCTGATTGCCCATCTGGTGATGTCCATGTGTAGAGTTGCCTCTTAAGTTGTTGGAAGAAGGTGTTCACTATGACCAGCGTGTTCTCTTAACAAAACTCTGTTAGTCTTTGCCTGGCTTCATTTTGTTCTCCAAGGCCAAACTTGTCTGTTATTCCTGTTATCTTTTGAATTCCTACTTTAGCATTCCAGTCCCCTATGATGATAAGGACATCTTTTTTTGGTGTTAGGTCTAGGAGGTTTTGTAGGTCTTCATACAACCACTCCACTTCAGCCTCTTCTGTGTCAGTGGTTGGGGCATAGACTTGGATTACTGTGATGTTGAATGGTTTGCCTTGGATTCGGACCGAGATCATTCTGTCATTTTTGAGATTGTATCCCATTACTGCCCTTTTCACTCTCTTGTTGACTATAAAGGGCACACCATTTTTTTTCTATGGGATTCTTGGCCACAGTAGTAGATATAATGGTCCTCTGAGTTAAATTTACCTACTCCCGTCCACTTTAGTTCACTGATTCCCAAGATGTCGATGTTCAGTCTTGCCATCTCATTTTTGACCACATCCAGCTTACCTTGATTAACAGATCTTATATACCAAGTTCCTATGCAGTATTGTTCATTGCAGCATCGGACTTTCCTTTCACCATCAGACACATCCACAGCTGAGCGTCCTTTCAGCTTTGGCCCAGCTGCTTCACTCTTTCTGGGGTTACTTGTACTTGCCCTCTGCTCTTCCCCAGTAGCATATTGGACACATTCTAACCTGAGGGGCTCATCTTCCGGTATCATATCTTTTAGCCTTTTGTTACTGTCCATGAAATCTGCTTGGCAAAGATACTGGAGTGGGTTGCCATTTCCTTCTCCAATGGACTGCATTTTGTATGAGTTCTGTGCTGTGGCCTGTCCATCCTGAGTGGCCCTCCATGGCATAGCCTGCAGCCTCATCGAACCACACAAGCCCCCTCACTGCATCAAGGCAGCAATTCATGAGAGAGAGAAAGGCGAGGTACAAATGTCTCAAATAAATAAATAACAGCAATTTCCTCACCTTCTAGGGTTGCCAGCCCCCCAAACCGGCCAGGGGTTTCCCCACTTTTGCAGGCTCCTCCCCACCTGAAAATGCCCCCAAACTCAGTGTGATGACATCACCAGGAGGTGAAGTCATTACGCCATCGACGTTACACAGAGATGTTCTAGGTTTTTGGGGAAAACCCTATCGTAAATCTGGGCTCAAAACCATAGAGTTTTGCCCAAAACCTACACCAGTGGCATGCAATGTCAGCAGTGTGATGACATCACTTCTGGGTGATGTCATTGCACCGTGCATGCAGAAGCACCCAGAGAGGACTGAAGATCCCCCTGCTGGCAGCAAGTTAAGACCTGGCAATCCTATCAACATCAGAAGTTTCTAACCAAAAGTTGACATAGCCTAAAGCAAGATGGTACCAAAACAGCTTTGAAATGCTGTCCAGCAACTTCAGTCTCCAGGAGACACTGAAGAAATGCCAAGGAGATTTTCCAACAGATCATGGATTAGAAGCATTTCACTCTGATCCAGAGAAGCAGACCTGTCATGTAAACTTCTGAAAGCTTCCTGGCAATTTCCCATTTTTATCTGAGATCCTGGACATTCAAAAATATTTTCAGTGCCCCCCCAGAGAAATATGATAAATATTCTTTTTAAAAAATTGTTTTCTCAGAAGGAAATTTATGAGCAGTTACAGAAAACAGAGCAAAACAGGGAAATGTCCTGTATTAAGAACACATTCATTTCTCTTTTTTTAAGGAATTTCTCCCCCAAAGCCTCAACATTCATACTGTGATCACTAACAAGTGATATGGTAATGGAAAACATGCACAAGAATACTGTGTATATGTGTTGCCACTGATGTACATTTTCCTCTAGTGTATTTATTCTTTTTAAAATGTGATTCACCATACATAGTTTATTCCATGCATTTCCTTAGGCCTGAATTACTCTATATGTGCATCAAGATCATGTATTTAAACTGAAATCCCAATTGCAATAAACTGCGGATCATCCAAAGCATGTCAAGAGAATTTACAAGGATATCAGACACATATGCAGTTGGCCCTATGCAGTATAGCCCTATGTTTTTCTGTAAAGTTTGAAAATGAGCATATTAAGAATTTTGAGGACCAATAAGGAGGAGGACAATGATGAGACTGGATTTATACCCCACCCTTCACTACCCAAAGGAGTCTCAGAACGGCTTACAATCTCCTTTCCTTTATTCTCCTCACAACAGACACCCTGTGAGGTAGGTGGGGCTGAGAGAGCTCTTTCAAGGACTGCTCTTTCAAGAACAGCTCTGAAAGAACTTATGACCAACCCAAGGTCACAACAGCAGCTGCATGTGAAGGAGTGGGGAACTTGGTTCTCCCAGATTAGAGTTCGTGGCCCCCTACCTGGACCGAGATGATCTGGCCACAGTGATCCACGCGACAGTTACCTCGAGGCTAGACCACTGCAACGCTCTCTACATGGGGCTGCCTTTGTCGCAAATCCGGAGGCTGCAACTGGTGCAGAATGCTGCGGCCAGGCTGTTAATGGGTCTCTCTAGAAGGGACCACATTCAGCCTGTGCTGAAAGTGCTGCACTGGTTGCCAATAGCGTACCGGATTCGCTTCAAAGTGCTGGTTCTTACCTATAAAGCCCTACATGGTCTGGGTCCAGCCTACCTGAGGGACCGCCTTTCCCCATATGTTCCCCCAAGAGCACTACGGTCTGGGGCCCAAAATTTGCTAACTGTGCCGGGCCCCAGAGATGCAAAACTGGTCACTACGAGGGCCAGGGCCTTTTCGGTGGCGGCCCCTACCTGGTGGAATGAGCTCCCGGAGGAGATCCGGGCCCTGCGGGATTTGATGCAGTTCCGCAGGGCCTGCAAGACGGAGCTCTTCCACCAGGCTTTCGAGTAGGGGCCGCCGCTGCCCCCCCCCGCTATATTGTCATCATGGGGGGGTGGAAGAGGCCCTAGGAAGGAACATCTGAACTCTTTAACATCTGAATATTGAAGCCACTGAATGTCTACTGGGAACTTCTGGACTTGGTCAGTCATCTTTCTGGGTTTTGGAATTGAAGATCATTGAGCACTTTATTTGTATTGGGATTGGTTTTAAACTGTATAGTATGTTTTTAAATGTATAGGAATATTATGTTTTATTGTTGCAAGATTTCTTGCCCTGTAAGCCGCCCTGAGCCCTACGGGGGAGGGCGGGGTATAAATTTGATTAATAAATAAATAAATAAATAACCACTACACCAAAAGGCATTACATTAAGAGTCATATTGATCTCAGTATGAGTTGTGCCTTTAAGTTAAGGGTTGTTAACTCTGCCTTGGCAAATTCCTGGAGTTTTGGGGGCAGTGCCTAGGAACAGCAAGTATGGCGACCAGATGGAATTCAGCAGGGAGACTCCACCTTCTGAAGCTGTCATTTCCTTCAAGACAACTGATATCTGCAGTCTGGAGATCAGGTATAGTTCTGGGAGAACTCCAGGATCTACCTGGATCTTCTAATCTAATAGTCTAAACTAAGTGCTGTATGCTTTTTTAACATTAAATCATAAACAAGACTAAGCAGGTTTTTTTATTATGAAATGTTCATAAACATTCTAATATCCAATTTTGAAAAAATACAATAACATAAACCGATCACAAGTGTCAGGCGCTGGGATCCCCCCAGGCCAGGTGAACCCACTCGTCGTAGTGACGAAAGACGAAGGAGGGACGCAAGTACCTCAGATTTAGAAGGGATGGGGAGTTGCGCCACTCCCCGTTACCTTCTTCGGGTTTACAGCCACGTTCCCATCTCTCTTGACCGTCACGTTAGCTGACTCCGACATCCTCCCCGGTACTGCTACGCTTCCCTCCTTATATCCTTCTTTCCCCCGGTAGTGATACACCCCTTTCTGTTTTCCCGGATCTTATTGCTGCTCCCTTGTGCCCATCACCATGTCTTTCATTTCTATGGTGTATTTTCTCATATGTCCCACCTCCCTCTACCTCCCCGTGTTGCCTGTCCTGCACGTGGGTGTACCGGGGAGTACCCAATTCCTGTGCAAATGGGGAGCCTGACGTCTGCTGTCTAGGCGTCTCTGCACCCTCGATAATTGGTAAGGCTGGAACACACCACGTCTCTCTCCCTCTTGCTTGGCTCGTCCCCCTTGTGACGGCTGCCGAGGGAGGGAGTCTGCGGTGGACCCGTTCCCCGGCTCCGTCTCTTTCAGGTCTCTCCTCCCTCGGGTTCTCTGTTGTCACTGGGGGAGGGGTTTGAGGTCTCCTGGATCTTCAGGGCATCCTTCCGTAGCCCCGTAGCTTCCGTCTCTGTCGCCTTCGTTGCTTGGGCCTCGTTGAGAGCCCAGTGTGGGTCGCGCCAGTCCCGCCGCAGCGGCCTGCGAGGCCACGGAGGAGCTCGCGGTGGGACAGCAAGATAGAAAGCTCATGAATAACAAGCCTGGGGTGTGCATTTACAAAGTCACCAAAGTGGGGAAAAGGTCCTTTTTAAACACTGGTTATCACCTTGAACTGGACCAATATTTTCAAGAGCTGTGGAACATCCACTAAATGCTAAAATTAGTTTGGCAAGGCTTAGAACTCCACAATATGTCCACATAGGTGTGGCAATCCTTAAACTTTTTAATTTAACTACTACTAACGCAGATCCCAAGTAGTATCCGGCATTTCATATCTTCATAGTTCATGCAGTTTTCTTTTGATAATTCTACATTGGAGCTTATCATTAATCATGAGAGAGAGAGAGAGAGAGAGAGAGAGAGAGAGAGAGAGAGAGAGAGAGAGAGAGAGAAGTGGGGCGGAAATAGGCCACCTAAATATATCTGAGTCAAAGTTAAATAAGAAAGGAAGTGGTAATGTTATGTTTCTGTTCCCCCATCTAAAAGCAAACTTTTTGATGATTTACATAACTATCGTCAATTCTACCCTTCAGTTCGCTTTTATCAAACTAATTCTCTGAGGGGAAGAACACTATTGTAGTGATTTGGAGACTCCTTTGATGTTTTTGGAGCTAACCATTACAATAAAGGCTGTGACATGTTTTTACAACTGTGTTTTGGAAGAGCCTTGAGATTACTAGCCTCTGAATAAACAATCCAAATCAAGTTAGAGCCGCAAAGGAATTCCATGAGTGGGCCAAGTCACATGACATGACAAAGGGGCATACACAATGTATGGGCAGAGGAGGCAGGACCTATCAATCAACTAATAAAGTCATCAATGTTATTTAACTCTGTTGCCAAAAGGCATAAAACACACACATACACAAACAACTTGCCTATACAAAATACTTTCATTCTGATGACCTAATGAATAATATGCTAACGTATGTCTCCATATAGGATTTAAAAACAAATTTTGAAATGATCAAAACAGAAAAGAATACCTCAACGTAGTTTACATCAGCTGACAACATTCATTTGGATAACACTGTGTCTTATGTTTTGCAGCTGCTGAAGCACAGAGACATTTCCTAAATAACTAATCCTGGTTTTGCAATTCACCAAGAAGTCAGTTTTTTGATTAATAGACCTACTGGTGACTTTATCAACAACAACAGAAGCCAAGAGGTGGAAGACGGGACCAAAAGGTCAATTTGTCAGAATGAAAGGTTAAGAGCAGAATAAAATGTTCTAAATGGAGACCAGCAGCCAATAGGGTCCCCTCAGGGATCCATCATAGGGTCTATTTTCTTCTGCATTTTGTTATTATAGACCTGGGGGAGGGAGGCAAGAGAGTGTGGATAAAGTTTGCAGATGAAGCCAGGCTAGAAGGCATCAGTTACACAAAGCAGCATCAGAAAATTATGCAGGATGCAAAGATTTCATAAACTAGAATCATCAAAACAAAAAAATAAATCTAGAATGTAATGGATTTAGAGATAACATGTGCTTGAAGAGGCACAGAGGCTTTTTGAGTGACTGTAACCATCAACAGCAATCCTATAAATCTGACTTAAAATGTGTTTGGATGAACAACCCCCTCTTATCCTACCCTACCCTACCGAGTCTCCAGCTTCATCCCCAACATGCCAGAAAACCTGGCAACCAAGTCTAGCATAAATGTATCCAAAACGAACCTGGCTCGGTCTTCAGCTTAATTGCACCCCCCACCACCATCAATCATCACTGTACTATCCATATTATTTCTAGGATTCAAGTTTGTAGTAATGCCACATTACCTGATACCAAAACAGAACAGAACTTTATCAGAGCACAGACAACACCTAGGCTTTCCAAGTCCCCCCGGGGGGCGGGGAAACCCCCGTCCCAGAGGCCCGTTCCCCACTGGCGGCGGATCGGGCCCCGGGGGGAACCCCACCCCGGCGTGCGCGTCACCAGGAAGTGACGTTATGACGCTGGGCACGCTGGGGGCAGGGCCATGGTCATCTGAGGGAAAACTCTATGGTTTTCCCTCGGATGGTCATGGCCCCGCCCCCAGCGTGCCCGGCGTCATAACGTCACTTCCTGGTGACGTGCGCACGGCGCACGTGCACTCCAGCTGCGGACCGGGAGTCCCCCGGTAAGTGCATTTTTCGACTTGGCAACCCTAGCAACACCTGGTCTGGGCCCTGCTAGGCCATAACCAGCCCCTGCCAGCAACCAATATAACAAGTATTAAGTGAAACTAAAGAAAAGGCTTTTTTCTTAAGGGATTCTGTTAAAATAACTATGCAACGAGACAAGCAGACACCAACAAATTCATAGCTGCATATGATACAACAATGCTGATACTTAGGTTTGCCAGCTCTGGGATAGGAAATACCTGGAGATTTTGGGGGTGGAGCCTAAGGACGGTGGGGTTTGAAGCATAATGCCATAGAGTCCAGTCGTTTTCTCCAGGTGAACTGATCTCTGTCACCTGGAGATGTAATAGCAGGAGATCTCCAGGCACCACCTGGAAGCTGGCAACCCTACTGATACTCTGTCTAGGAAGAAGGCAACTTGTTCATCCCTGTGCCCACCTTTCCCTTGAAGGTGGCAGGTACAAGATCTGACCACTACTTCAACAAACCCAAGACTTCCCAGAGCCAGTGTGATATACTGAATAGATTGTCAGGCAGGGGTCCAGGTCAGGAGACACAGGTTCAAATTCCCACTCTGCCATGAAGCTCACTGGGTGACCTTGGACCAATCACCCCCCCTCTCTCTGTCAGCCTAACCTATAGCTCACAGGGTTTTGTGAAGATAAAATGAAGGAACGAAGAACAATGCACAACCCTCTGAGTACTTTGCAGGAAAGTCAGGATGAAAATGTACTAAACAAATACTGATAAAAAGGCTTTTGGAGGCAGAAGGTCCCTCTAGAATAACTGGGCCCTTCAATGGAAGTGTCGCAAAAGAACCTGACAGTAAAGGCATATGAGGGGAGAGAAGAACAAAAGAATACATGAAAAAATATTTTTCCCCTCTGCCTTGTCTCCTCTAACCACCATGAATCAGTGGAAATCTCAACTTGCATGAGAGAATGCCAAGAAGATATCAAGCAGAATACTCAATGAAAAACAAGGAACGGTAATCAAATGAATGTTATTCTTAAAATGAAATTAAAATTTGGGTATTGTTTTTTGATCTGATGTCACAGTGTGTCCCTGCAACACTCATATGTACTCCAAAATCAACTTATACCTTAATGTATGCACATATCAATATCTAATGCATATGCAAAAACACCCTCACTTTTCCCCGTAAGTGCTATGTCCAGACAGAATGCATTAATTCACACTTTATTACCTGTCTTCCCATTTTAGGAAAGTCTGCAAGTCAAAGATTCCTGGCAATGTTATAGAGAAAAGCATAATTTCCCTTGGATAAGAGTCAACAACCATTTACTAATAGCAGTGATGCAAATGGTAGTCTGCAGTTCCAGAAAGAGAGAAATTGTATCAGTGCTTTGCTGCTTTCACAATGTACCCTCTGAATGTTCAAAACACGACACTGATATATCCCCCCCAATGAATTATAAAGGACATGATACATTTGGAATACTTTAGAAAACAGTGGGAAAAGGTGCAGAGAAAAAGGGTAAAGCCTGCTGATAAATTATTTGGAGAACTTTAATTGGCTTTTAAAGGGCATTAAACATAGTCACAAAGGATGGGTCTATCAATGGCTATTAGCCACAATTACTAAATGGAACTTCGATATTCAGAAGTAGTAATACCCTCTGAATACCGGTTGCTGGAGGGCCAACAACTGGGCACAAAATAAAGTACTCCTTCGCAAAACACATAATTAATGTACACAGATGACTGAGGCTACTGAGCTTAGATGGCTGCAAACATATATGGCAGAAAGGCCTCTGTTTGTTTATTTAGATAGCTGTATCCCACTTTTCTCCCCAGTGGGAATTATTAGCCATGATAGTTAAATGACATGTTCACCTCTGGAGACGGTTAATAAGCCAATAATACCAGTTCCTGAGGAGCAACAGAAGGGAAGAACTCCTACCTTGTGAGACAACCTGCTTGAGAAAGTCAGGAAGTTCCCCACACTTCTCTCATTTTACAGAATGTGCAAAGCGGATTAGAACTGTTGAAAAGGGAAAAGTTCAAATTGCTTGTATAAGGGAATAGGGCTGCAGTCCATTGCAATGCTTATTGTTTGCATCACCTTGCTCATACTGTGTGGCCTTCCACCTCTGCGACCCACTTTCTGCACTGCAATGCCTTACACAATTTCTTTTGTTTGCCTTTGTTTTCCAATTCTGTAACCCCAGTCCTACTGCATTGTTTATTGGATGGCTTCTGTTGTCTCATTATTTTTTAAAATATTTTGTAATCTGCTTAGAATCTTGTCAAGAAAGGTAGACGATGTATGAAGCAAACATATACATTAAATAAATATATCCATGTCCAGTTTGTAGGCATCTGAGAGATCACTGTGACAGAGGACTATTGGACCATCTCTGATTGTTTACTGGTTGGCAGAAGTTCTCCAGAAGTGATCCTCTATCAGTCCTAGTATCCAAGATCCTTTTAACTGAAGAGCAGGAACCAAACACGGGTGTATCCGCATCCCAAAGTAAGTGCGACCGAACTCTGGCAGAACTGACAGGACCATGCTTACCATGAAGTAACATGCTAAGTCTGGATAACAAACTGCTTTTCCTCTATTATGGTGTGACATTAAACATTAGTGTAGGAAGATATGAAGTTGCCTTCTACCGAGTCAGACCACTGGTATACCCAGGTCAGTACTGCCTCTATTCTCACTGGCCATGGCTCTCCAAGGTCTCAAGCAGAACTCATTCATATCACCTACTACCTGTACCTCTTAACTGGCAATGCCATGGATTGAGCCTGGGACCTTCTGCATGGTCCTCCACTGAGCCACTGGTGTGTGTTGATACACACACCACCTACACCAGCTCATATTTGTTTCCATTCCCCTTTGCACAGCCAAGGAGGAGAATTGTCAGGCCAGCAGAGGTTGTGCTCTTGTTATGTCTGGCTTCCCACTGTCAGGATGGGGACATCCAGAGGGGCGGGGAGAGACGCTTCCTGCCTTTTCCAAGGACACGTTCCATGCTTCCCCATATGTATGGGCAACTGCCATACAGATGTGCCCTGACAAAGCAACAGGTGATTCAGACAGGTTTAAACACAGCCAACTCACTTCAGAACTTCCTAGGGATAATTTTTTTAAAAAAAGGAAAACAAGAGAGACTTTACAGTGTTCAAAAACATTTACTGCTTCAGCTGTGTGGTTATTTCTGGAGTGTACTTATCCTCTTTGGTTAAAGGAACTGAACTGGACTTCTGGGAGAGGAAAAAATATGGTTCCTGTAGTTTAAAAAAGTTAAAATTAATTTTTATGGCAATGCAAAGTCAGGGAAGTGTTATTAAAGGCTGGCTGCCCGCCACAGGGTGGAGCTTTGTTTTGGTATCCTTTTAGAGCTTGCAGGTGTTTGGCATGAACTAAAAATCAGGACAGCTGTGATGGTTCAGATCTGCTCTTTCCCTCCCCATATTTCTCAGAAGTGATGCAGTTGTGGTGATGTCTTACACCTGATAGCCTCAACTTGTGTGGTATGTCTAACCGGGCTGCTACAAAAAGTCTGTCCCCATTTTACAGGCTTTGATTTTTTTATATTTGCAAGCTCACAGCAAAAGAATTACAGTGAGTGTCAAAAGGCTCGGATTGGTTTTTCGTTTTTGTTTTTTTTTAAATCTGGACAGGACACAAACACAGTCCAAGTGGCCAAAGCACAATGAGACCCTGTCAATCTACCCCGAGTCATTTTCTTATTTTGTTTTCCACCCTGTCCCTTCAAAAACGCATGTGATTACGGACTGGCATTTCAGTGAACCCCCTTCTATGGAATCAAGACATCTGCTTGCATTCTACATGCTTGAAAGGTAAACATCTTGATGCTGCAGTGGTGCGCAATACCTGCTTTGTTTGTTTGGTTTCTTGTTCTGTTACTTCTTTTGGAGAGAGAGAAAATGGAAGAATGTCTATTTTAAATTGAGTTTTAAAAAGACACACACACATACACACACAGTTTGTTTATGTTTTGAAAACCTGAATTCCACATTGTATATCATGCACAAGTTCCCACGAATACATTGAACAGGCCCATATTGAGATCATCTAGCAAGTGTTTAAAACTTGTAGGGAATTCCTTTAATGCAGCACACAATCTTGGCTTGATTAAAAGGAGATTTTTTTCCTAAATGAATGAAAACTTGGAAACTGTCTGGCTATAAAAAGCTGCTTGAAAATGGCCAGCATTGCTGTAATTTTCCTGATTGCAAAAAGTTCTGCAAACACATTGTCTCATTTAGATGTTAACCAAAATAAGTTCTCTTCAAATACATTGACTCTTTCATTGATCCCCCCCAACACTACTATGTCACTGAACCTACAAAAGCTAAACACCCCCTTTGAAGTCTTAACTTAGAAAATCAATTTCCGGTTTATTTACAGGCCCAAATAGGGTTGCCAACTCTGAGGTGGGAAACTATGGTTGCCAGGTCCTCTTGCCGCACCGGTGGGGGGATTTGGGGGGCATTCCAGGGTGTTCCCCGATGTAGTGACGTCATCGTGCTGGCACCGTTGCATGGGATACTCTAGTTTGAGGGCAAAACTCTATGGTTTTAGGACAAATTTACCAATGAGTTTTCCCTCGAACCAGAGCATCCCATGTGACATCCCTGAAATGATGATGTCACCTTCAAGTGACATAATCACATTGGGGAAGTCACACTGGAAAGTGGCTATTTGGGGCAGGGTTTCCCCCATCGGCCAGCTGGCTGACAGTGGTCTGAAGTCCCAAAAATCAGGGGAACCCTCGCCAGGACCTGGGGACTGGCAACCCTATGGGAAACTCCTGGATTTTGGGGCAGAGCCTGAAAGGGGTGGTGTCTGAAGAGGGGAGGGAGCTCAGCCAGAATGTGATACCAACGGAGTCCGCCCTCTGAAGCTGCCATTTTCTCCAGAAGAACTTATCTCTGTGGTCTGGGAGAACTCTAGGCCCCACCTGGATGTGGTACAGTCCTGCCAGATACATGTTATTTCAGGATGTACAATTCATGTTGGAATACTCTCTACATTAAAAAAAAAATTCCTCCACCCCAAGTATCAAAAAGAGGTCTAGCCAATTCATCTTGCTGGATGTGCTAGATTTTCACATGTAGGGACGATATGATGTCGGGCAGTAATTCCCTGACATTTCCTTTGAATCTTTGAATGAAACACTGCATGCACAAACCCAGTTCACATTCTGATGTTTTCATTTCACTAACCTTCACACTAAACCACAACCTCCTTTTTAAAAAAAGCACTCTAATTTTTTTAAAAAAGAATTTGGCTGCTTGGTGGGAATAGATTGCATGTGTGGTCTTGGGGAAAGCAGCCTTCATCTGCACCATGCATGGCCTCTTACTAGACATCTCTCTACTTCTGTCACCCTCTAGGGGGACAAACTCAGAAAGTACATATTTTTTATAAATGGAACTTTTCAGAGTTCTGCTTAGGAAAACAAACAAATCCTGATATGCCATTTACATGCCAAGCATATTCTTTTTATGATAATTATACAAAAATCAGATTAAAGAAAGATATTCCAATTTTAAACTTTAAAAAAGCCTGTCCACATTTCAGTGCCCCAGCTTACCTTCTTAGGCTTAGCTTGAATTCAATGGAACAAGGTAACACAAAGAGGTATGGACTTTAACTGTCAAACAACATTGCATTTGGGGTATAATTTCTACCACAAGGCAAATTCTAAGGTTATCTTGGGGTAGAAAAAAATCTTTTTTTCTTGTTTGTGGTTGCATAGATCATTGTGTTTCATAGTATTAAAAACCCCGGAGCTTGAAAATACATTTTGACATGATGTAGAATGTTCCTTTTGCATAGATTCACCTTTCTCCTTTTTGCATACTGAATAACTCACACCAATATGGTTCCTCTGCAAAGCTATAACTTTTTTTATTTAGAACAACAAATACTATGGTCTGAACCTAAGGTATTAGAGAATGAACATAAACTTCCATGAATTAAATTAAAACGTTGGAAAAAAATCTAAAATTAATCATTCCTAACATTTTGACACTTGGGATGCTTTTCCCACCCCACAAATATATTTCTCTGTGTTGAGGTAAATATTGACCAGGTTGTCAGGAAGGGTCTTTGGGTTTTCATGAAGAGCTTTCTCTCTCTTTCTTTCTAGAGCACTTAATAATGGATACATGGATCAGAGTTTTCTTAGGAACTTCTGGAGTGTTTTTCTACTCCAATACATTCCACACACTGGGGTAAAAAAAACAACCCTGCCCCGATGGCAAAATGCATAAGACTTCTGTAGTTGCTTTTTCCAGGAGTGCTTTTTTTGTTTACAGGAAGAGAAGTGGTAACTGGCGATACTTGGGAGATATTGTTTTACTACTGTACAGGTGATAGCATTCTAAAAGGAAAAAGTTCGAGAACCATTTTTCTCTGCATTCTGTCAAAAAAGGACAAGCATGGTGTGGAAATACCCCACAAACATTGCTTGAGAGTTAAAACGTATTTATTTATTTCATTTATTTCCCCCTTTTCTCCCCAATGAGGATCCAAAGTGGCTTACATCATTCTCCTTTCCTCCATTTTATCCTCACAGCAACATCCTGTAAAATAGGTTAGATTGACTGTGTGTGTGGTTGGCCCAAGATCACCCAGCAAGCTTCCATACTAGAGTAGGGATCTGAACCTGACCATCTCAGTTCCAAGCCTGACTTTAACCACTACACCACACATATCAATCATCTATAAGCCAGTATTAGAGTTCTCAAAGCAATCCCAAACCAATTGGTTCCATAATCTCTTATGCTCCAACTGTTCACAAAATGATACTTCTGCTAAAATTAATCTGAGTATCATGGGGAACCAAGTTAAGACATAACAGTGTGTGTGTGTGTGATAACTGTAGTCAAGTCGCTTCTGACTTACAGAGACTCTATGAATTAATGACCTCCAAAATGTCCTTTTGTTAACAGCCTTGCTCAGGTCATACAAACTGAGGGCCATGGCTTCTTTGATTGAGTCAATCCATCTCGTGCTCGGTCTTCCTCTTTTCCTACTGACTTCGACTCTTCCTACCATTATTGTCTTTTCCAGTGAGTCTTGCCTTCTCATAATGTGACATAAGTATGATAGCCTCAATTCGGTCATTTTAGCTTCTAGACAGAGTTCAGGCTTGATTTGATCTAGAACGGCCATTGGCACTTACCGTGAAGGGTCCTTCTCCTCTGAGGTCAGGAGGACATCTCCATGGGTTATTCCCACCTTCCTTTAGGGAGGCAGGAAACACTTTTTTCCCCTTCCTCTTGGTGCCTGGAAATAGCCCCGCTTTCAGTTCTGGGACTCCGCAAGCAGTAAACGCTAACCAAACTAACTCTCCTGTATAAGAACAGAAAACTCTGAAAACATTATTAACTTGAACTATATTACAGTCACCGTGCGCATCCCCTTGAGGACAGACGGTCTGACAGCAGAAAAGAGAAGAACTTAGAAGGAAGAAGAGATCAGCACCACAGATATAGAAGATGAGGAATACGGGAGGGCCGAGATGTCCTCCTGACCTCAGAGGAGAAGAACCCTTCACAGTAAGTGCCAATGGCCATTCTCCCTCTGAGGTGGAGGACATCTCCATGGGACCTCCCAGAGCAGTGTCCCTCAAATCTTTTCAGTAGCAGTCAAGATGTGCTGAAGAACTCTTCTTCCAAATGCTGCATCCGCAGAGGCAAAGGTGTTCAGTTTATAGTGCCGGATAAACATAGAGATGAAAGTCCAGGTTGCTGCTCTGCACACTTCATCTACCGTCGCCCGGTTTGAGAAAGCTGCATTGGTGGATGCACTCCTTGGGGAATGCGCCGTGATTCCTTTCAGAACCTCCAGGCCAGCTGCCTTGTACGCCTCTGATATGCAGGATCTAAGAGCCGTGCTGATAGCCGTCTTGGGTATTCTGTCACATACTCTGGGTGAAGATCTATTGATGAACATGAAGTCCTTCTTCCTGATTGGTTCCGTCCTGAGAATGTAAATCTTCAGCGCACGCCTAACGTCTAGCTTATACCACAGGACCTCCTTAGGGTGTTTAGGCTTAGGGAAAAAAGAAGGTAGATATACCTCCTGCGAACGGTGGAAAACAGACAACACCTTCGGCTGGAAGGTAGGGTCAGTCCTGAGGACAACCTTATCCTTATGAAAGATGCACAGCGTAGAATTGACGGAGAAGGCGCCAATCTCTGATACTCGACATGCCGATGTAATGAACATCAGGAAGAGCATCTTCATTCTTAGCCACGTCAAGGGAACCTCCCTAAGAGGCTCGAAGGGAGACTTGGTCAGAGCCATCAGGACTGTATTTAGTTTCCACGTAGGGAACCGATGGGCCTGTGGTGGAGACTTTGCCGACACTCCCTGCAGAAATAACTGGAGATGCGGATGTTTGGTTAACTTATATCCCCCCAGTAATGGAAGGACGGTAGATAATTCCGCCAACTGTCTGCGAAGGGTAGCGACCTTCAACCCGGAATCTAGACCATCTTGCAGAAATGCCAACACTGAGGCCACTGTGGGGGACAGAGCATTGACCTTCTTCCTTCTGCACCATCTGACGAAGGCCTTCCAGGTCGTATTATATGTACGGATGGTGGATTGTCGTCTGGATGCTAGCATCATTTCCATCACCTGTGTTGAGTAACCCAGCTGGGAGAACTGTTGCCGCCCAATCTCCAGGCGGTTAGACAGAGCCACTCTGGATGGGGGTGCCAGATTGTTCCCTGCAGCAGCATGTCCACAGTCTTCGGCAGAGGTAGAGGCGGCAGGATGGCCAGCTCCAACAGCACTGAATACCAGGGCCGTGTTGCCCACAGGGGGGCCACCAGGATGACCTGTGCCCTCTCCTCCCAGATCCAACGGATGGTTCTGGGAATCAGCGGAAGTGGAGGGAACGCATAAAGGAGCCCCTGGGGCCAGGCAGTAGTGAAGGCATCCGCTGCTTCTGCTTCTGGATAATGATATCTTGAGAAGAACTGAGGAACTTGATGGTTCTCTGGTGAAGCAAAGAGATCCACTAGTGGTTGACCGAGATGCTGCATGATGAAGTCGAATACCCATGGATGGGGAGCCCATTCCACCTCGAGTATGGTTTCCTGGCTGAGCCAGTCTGCTTGGACGTTGGAAACTCCCTTCACATGTTCTGCCCGGAGCGTCGCCACATTCTTCTCGGCCCAACTGAGGATCTGTACTGCTTCCCGATGTAGCCGAGAGGACCTGGAACCGCCCTGATTGTTGAGATACGCTTTGGCCGAGATGTTGTCCGTTTGGACCAAAATGTGTTGCCTGCAAATTGCCTGACTGAAATGATTGAGGGTGTAACGGATTGCTCTCAGCTCCAGCAAGTTGATAGGGAGACCTTGTTCCTCCCTGGACCAGCCTCCCTGGACCAGAGATCCAGGACTGCCCCCCAACCCATGAGACTGGTGTCCGTAAAGATTTCCTCGAAGGATGGGGCATAGTATACCTTGCCCTGTCTCAAGTTCTGTGGGGATGTCCACCAGAGAAGGCTGGATTTGACCTGTGCTGGAACGCGTAGATTCACAGCCTTGCACTCCATAATCTGGTGCTGGTATGGCCTGAGAAACCGCTGCAGCGCCCTGGAGTGGAAGCGAGCCCACTGCACCAGGTCTATGCAAGAGACCATTAGACCCAGTAGCTTGGCCAACAACATCAGAGGGGTGGAAGAACTCTGGATCACCGAGCCAGCCATGTCCCGAATCTTGACAGCCTTGTCTAAGGGCAGGAAGAGCGAATTGCACTCCATGTCTATTACTGCTCCCAGGTGCTCGATATTGAAAATGGCACTGTCCCACACAGAACCGTAGGAATCTCTTGTGTGTCTGATGGATGGGAATGTGGAGGTAGGCCTCCATGAGGTCTATGGATGTAGGAAGTTGCCTGGCAGCATGGTCTCTGTGATAGACTTGAGCGTCTCCATCCTGAAGTGGCGAAGCTTAATGAACCTGTTGAGGAATTTTAGATCCAAAATGGCCCTCCAGTCGCCGTTCCTCCTGGGGACCAGAAAGAGAATCGAGTAGATTCTCTTGGGGTGGCACAAGACCCCGTGACCTTGTTCTGACGGAGGAACAGGCTCTATGGCCCGGATGGTCAGTGATGTTGGACTGCCCTGTCTACTAAGGCTCTTTTGGTGATGGACTTGCTGACAAGTGAGACCAGAAATCTTTCTGGGGGGGGGGGGAATTCTATTGTGTAGCAGTGGGATACTACCTCCTGTGCCCAGACATCCGCTTGTGATTCTGTCCAGGTTGCGGCGAAGGACAGAAGGCGTGCTCCCACGGGAAGGGACGGGTAGTCATTGTTGCTTGGGTTTGGGGTCACGGTTCCCCCGGTCATCTCTGTTGAATAGGGGCTTCTGGAACTTAGAGTTGAACGTTCCCCTATAGCTGAAGGTCCTGGGTGCGCTCCAATTGCTCTTCTTCTGGTCCTTGTGGAACCTGGACAGGTTGTGTTGGGAACTAAAGGAATGCGTATTCCGTCGTTCAGTTTGGCGAAAATTTTTCGGCATGTCCTTCTTCTTTTTTGTGTGTGTGAATATATTTATTTGATTTTATAAGCCTACACCATACAAACATTCATCAGCAAGAATACATATATACAGCTTCCTTAGACAACATTTCTCTTTTGTAACAACACAGAGTAGCATAGCCTCATACCCAGAATAAGTAGCTTTCCCCTTACTCTTACTCTTAGTATCCTATCTGTATTGACTAGGAACTTATATTTCTATCTCCCTTAAGTTATCTGTACTGTCTTCTCTGAGCTGTATTGAAAAATTCCTATTTATTGGTTGTTCTTATCTGCTTGTAACCTCTTTCCCATTCTTGTCTTGTACAATTCTGGCTCTTAACGCTTCTCCTGTTTCTTGCCCACTCTTTGCTTTACGTATAGGGGATTAATTAATATTTAATTTAATTTTTAATTTTTATGTCTTTTTAAACTTTTATTACCCTTTTTAATCGCCGTTTAATCTTTACATCTTTCATATTTTTTTAACATCCTATAGGAACCATTATCTCTACTTCTGGATTAATCTACTATTTTCTTTTACCTATAACTTTACCTTCACTTCCTTCTACCTCTTTCTGTTGTAAACTGCTAAGACTTTACCCAACGTCATTTAATCTATATCAAACCTCTTCTAGAATTTTATCACAGACATATTTAGACCTGTTTATATCACCAACTTATATCACTACCAAACACTCTAACCAGTGTCAAAATTAATTTTCTAGCACTACATATAATTAAACATAATCATTTTACCATACATACATATAGCTTTAGAACCATTAAATACTTAATTTCTAGCTTCCATTTAAACATCTCCCAAACTTGACATCACTCTATTAAATTTCATGATTAGATTTCAAGCAATACATATAATTAAACATAATCATTTTACCAATGCATAAATCAAACTATAAAGCCCTAAATGCTTGAGTTCTAGCTTCCATTTAAACAACTCCCAAACTCAACATCCCTCTGTTAAAATTACCATTTTACCCTAAATTTATCATCCCAATTTCCCTTAAATATAGTTAATTTTTAAAAATAAAAAAATAAAAATGATTTTCATCCCCAAAAATAATTCAGGGGGACTAGAATGTGTTATTAGGTGGCATGGCCTTCTTCTTGCCACACGTTTCCACAAGAATTCTGTCAAGGGCGTTGCCAAAGAGTCGATCTCCCTGGAACGGATAGGCAGATACCATCAGCTTTGACTGGAAGTCAGCCTGCCAGGCCCTAAGCCAGAGTAGCCGTCTGGCCATGTTATTGGAAGCCATAGCTCTGGAGGCAAACATCAAGATGTCCAGAGTAGTGTCAGCAGAGAAGGAGGCCCCCTTCAGGATGCGTGAGGCACCCTCGAGGAGACCCCTGTTGTTCTCTGGTAAGAGTTGGATTAATTTACGAATCCAGACAATCGAAGCTCGGGATGCTATGGAAGCAGTAGCTGCCGCTCTCACTATCATGGTAACAGCCTCATAAATTTTCTTGAGTGTGGTGTCTACTTTCTTGTCAATAGGGTTCCGTATGGATCCGTGCCCATCTTCCGAGATGAGGCCCGTGGACTGAATGGCTGCCACTGGCCCATCCACCGGTGGTACCTGTAAAAGCTCATCTGCGTATGAAGGCAATGCCTATAACTTTTTTACAAACCCAGGAAACTGTCTGTTTACTGCTGCTTTGTCCCAAGGCATTCTGAGTTGTCTCTCAAAATATTGAGGGAATGGAAAGATGCCATTCTCCACTAATTCCTCTGGAGGAAAAAATTCAGAGAGTCCCCTGGAACGTGACTTAAAACTGGGCTTGGCTGGTCCCTGCTCTTCATTAGCCGGGGAATCCTGACTCTCCAGGGCTTTCATAGCTTTAATAACGAAGTACTGATAATCCTCTGCCTTTAAAAACCTACTAGATTGTTCCGGCATTTTCATCTCCTCCTCTTCCTCCGCCGAAAGGAATTCGCCCTCCTCCCTGTCTTCAAGTTTGGAGACAGAAGAATCCTCATCCTCTTCCCTCTGATCCCCTCTAGGTCTTTTATGGGAACTAGGAGGCACTTTCTGAGCTGCCTTGGTAGGCCAGGGAGAGGGACCTTGAGGTGGGTAGACCTGGGCACCAGCTTGCCCAAAGAGGAGGGCATCTCCTCTTGCATGGCCTGCCTGAAAAATCTCATTAAATTAGATGAGCCACAGGAACTCCCCCCCTGGGGAGTGGGTCTGGCCTGGGGAGACACGTAACGGGGGTCTTACTAGCTCTCAAGCAGTGGTGATCTCCCAGCAGAGGAACCTCGCCGCCTCCAGACTCCCGCACTGACAATCCAAGATGGCCGCCGCTCATCGTTGTCCTGCCAATTTTGGCGGGCTCCGCTTCTTCAGGCGGTCGATGGTGTTTCTGGGTGTTCCACGCCGCCGCTGCCTCTGCTGGGTCCGTTGAGGTGGCACAAGCAAGCCCAGAGGGCGAGTAGGCCCCACTGATGGCCGGGAAAACGGCACCGGGAGGGGATTCCCCTCCACCCACCTCCCATTCCATGCTATGCAATGACTCTGAATATGATCTCTCCCTGAACAACTGCTATTCAGCCTAAAAATACTGATAGGAGCTCCATTAACATTGCATGGACCTGAGACAGACTCAATAGATGTGCGGACCAACGCTCATCCTGATTCATTATCTACCTATTTATATAGTAGATTTCTTCCTTTGCTTGCTCCAAAGAGCTCAGAACAGCATAAACTATTCTCCCTTCCTCCATGTTAGGCTTGACGGTATGTGACTGGTCCAAAGTCACCCAGCAAATACGATCACAAATTGTGCATCTGAACCCAGATCTTAGTCTGACACTACGCCATGCTGTCTCGCATGTGCAGATGTATCAAAGTAAGAGTAGAAAAAGATAATTCTCAATCAGGAAATTTTCCTTACGTGACTTCTCAGTTCCAGCCTAAAGTCACACAGTATGGCTCATCAATGAATGACAGAGGCTATATTCACAAGTGATGTGAAGAGTGTTATTTTCACCTCAGTGTGGGGCTTAATCTTGTAAATACAGCTGATGAAGTATCTAAAGTTAAAAGAAGCTAATTTACTTCAAATAACAGTCTCTACAAATGTGGTTATTTTATTTGAGTGATCTGGTGGACATGTGTTTTCCTGTCTCTGTGAACAGATGTGACCTTCAAAATATGCACTGTCAGTTGCCGAGCTTTGTTTTTGCCACAGAGAAGCCATCTTGGATCCCTGGATGTGAGAATAAAGGAATGAAGGAAAGGACTGCTGGCAGAAAGCAGGAAAGGTGAGGTTATAATTAAGTAGGAGTGGAAACCCTCTAAAATCAGGACTAGAAGTTGAGATGGACCTCAAGAAAAGAAAACAGTGCAGAAAGTTAAAACGTTTGCATGAAGATTTTTAATCTGAAACTCCTGATGGTTTACTTTAAGAACCCAGTCTTCCTCCCAGTATGATCTTTAAATATAACCTCTCAAGAGTGTTATGAATGTTTGTGTTCTGCTAGCACTTTGAAGTCACATACGATCTCTGTTTTAGCACCACTCTGTGTATAAGCCACTAACTAAACACTTACAAAATCAGCCTCCTTTAAGTATTCACAACCAAGGCTTGAATTGCTGTGAAAGTTCCAAAGTGAGAAAAACTTGACTTCCCTACTGACCACAAACAATTAGTAATTACCATATGGCAATGTATGTAGTATAGCGAGGAGATCCATAGATTGTCCGGCAGCCTTAAGTTCTATCTCTTTTAGTGATATGCAGCACTAAAAGGACACGCTAGACATGGGGGGGGGGGGGGGGGGGGGGGGGGGGGTGAGAGAGCTCTGAAAGAGCTGTCACTAACCCAAGGTCACCCAGCTGGCTTCATGTGGAGGAGTGTGGAACTAAACCTGGTACCCCAGATTAGAGTCTGTTGCTCTTAACCACTACACCATGCTGGCTCTCTAACACAAACAATGCCATCAATGTGCTGTCTTATTCATTACTTTGCTGTCCTTTGGACTATTTACATGGACATATGGAAATCCATTTCTCCCCTTATATCCCTGTGAGCTAAGCACAGTCACCCAGCTGCAACCTTCTGGTTGTTCCCTCCATGTGAGGTAGCACACCTGGAATCTACCACAGCTTGTTCCTTTTCAATAGTGGCTCCCATTTCGTGGAGTGGGTTCCTTGAGAGCTGGTGCAAAGATGCTTTATTTGTCAGTGTTTTGACAACACATTCTTGAAGGTGGGGATAGAAGTGCGCTGTGCGCTGTGCTGGTGTCTATCCAAGATACCCTTCATGATCTGCTGGGGTGTTCTACAACTCTTTCTCTTTGTGAGCAGATGAGACTAGCTCCAGGTCCCTCCCTACCCCACCTCCTCCCTTCCATCTGTGACTTCCCCTTAAGGCTACGCCTTCACATGTCTAAGAGGTGGGCTCTGACTCAGGAAGGAATGCCCATGCTTGGATCTCTGTTGTTGGTCTTCCTGGAGCCACTGGACTTCTGTTTTGTTCAGCTGCAGAACACAGCAGAGGTCCAATGGCACCTTGAAGGCTGACCCCAAATATTGGTTGTTGTGAGAAAAATAAAATAGTTGGTTCAGAAAATTTAAAACCCATTTTATACAGTTAATTTTATAAAGAAATCATCGTGTTTTTCTCTCTATTTCTGTAACTTTCCAAACAGCTAGCAGCACATGACTCCCAACATGATTTTTGCTAGGCCTTTGTCTCAAGAGATATCTTTCCTCCATCTTACACAGGAACCAAGATCTGCATTACATTGTTCATGAACCTAAAGAATTTGGAAACATTTAGACCTAAAGAGATTGGTATGCACCTGCCATTAAGTCAAGGAAGCCAGAATATTTGCAATACAAAAGGCTTGCCCACATGCAGAAACCCACATCTCACCTCCAGCCATTCAAACAGTGCCTGACTGTCTGACCTGAGTCAAGGGAACAAAGAACATCCTGAAATTGTAACATTCTTGTCTTTGTCATTTAGAGATTCTTGCATTGTTTTGCAAAAGAGCATCAGGGTGCCCCATTGCCTCTGGAATGTGTGAACATCTCCTAGGCCCTGATGGCCCATATTAACAGTTTCAGTTTATGATTTCTATGGCTCTACTGAAATGTATGGGACCAATATGGTATAAAAGGAGGCCAGAAGCTTCATTTCAGGACTGACTCTCAGAGATCCAGAGAAGGCATTGTCTTTCGTGATCCCTCTGGGAGCCAGTCCAGAGGCCTCTGTGCATGGGGAAATTTTTGTTCTGTATGTTTTAACCACTGACTGTTGCCTTTTTGGAAATAAGTATTCTGTTTTGTATTCCTTGCTTGTCTTTAGCTAATAAACTATCTTAGTGTTTAAATAACCTTGTATTGCATTCCAGCTAACTTTCTTTTAACATTCTATCCGCTTTGGTAAGGGGCACTCACCAGACCATTACAAATCTAGAGGTGCAGGTAACACTATACAGGGTTAGTTTAGACTGACAAGTGCTACAGGTGCATTCTTACGACATTGGTCCCCACCCTCTTCCCACTTATACCTTCTGAGGGTAGCCAGCACAGGGAATGGGCTGGTGGATGGTCCAAGGGGGGTGCCTGCTCTGTACTGGGGGACGGTCTCAGGGTCTGACACTCCTCCACAGCACTGCCAGCATCTGATAAGCCATACAGGTTGACTGTGCAGGAGCAGGGGACCCATGGTAGACACAAGGGAGTTACTACTGTGGGTACAGCATACAGTAGTTGTGGCCTCCTTTGAGCCTAGCCTCTTAGCCCAGTGGTAGGGATGCTGGTCTTGGGTGTGGAGGCTTGAGCCTGACCCCCCCCTCTCACTTTTCATGGAAAGGGAAGTGAGGCTTAGAACAGAGATGGTTGCATACAGGCAACACTTTTGCTGCCAGTCAGACACTTGCCTGAGAAGGGGCGCATGTCCTGTCTGCCTCACAGGTGCCCCACCCCTATGGTGGGAGGGGGTGATTGGGCCGCTTACCTTTCTTTGATTTGTGCCGTTGCTATCTTTTTCTTCCCTGTCTACTGGAGTTCTGTGGGAGGGGGAGTGGCATTGAGAGGCAGTGGCCAGGTTGCTATGGACTCCAATGTGCTTTTTATGCTGGCTGTGCCTTGCAATGGGGCATGTGGTGTTATTCCACTGCCACAGCAGCCTTCAGGACTTAACTGCCCTTAGAGATTGGACTATAGATGCATCCTTCGGAGTGCGGTTAATGAGGTTTAATTTTTTAATGGATTACTTTAATTTACATTATAAATTGCCGCCAGCCATAAGAGAAGAGTTTGGTTTAAATATTTAAATTAATAAATAAATATGTTGATAAGCATGACAGATAGCTTATACATTGCCCATGTTGATTGATTTTACATGAGTGTTTTATCAGATAATTGACAAGAATATTCCCATTTATATCTCCATCAATTAACAGATTTTGCTGAATACACGTGTTCTTTTGTGTGCATTAACTACAAAACTAATTGACTTTGCATAAAAATACAATTTGCATAATTCTGGATAGTAATAGCTTTAGAACAATTAATGCAGTTGGCTTAAGCAGAAACACCTTGGGAATGTCTTCTGGTACTTCTGAAGGTATACAAAGGGGAAATTTTGGGGGGGAAAACGCCTTCTTATTAATGCGAGCAGTTTTAAGTTTTGGGACTGGAAGGATACTGCAAAAAATGAATTACTATTTTGTACTCTATATGGGACACTTTAGTATTGAAATCATATGCATCATCAAGCAACAAGAAAAAGGATGATGCCTTTTAGGACATCGAAGCACATTTTCCCGTAAAATTCTACATACAAATTTAAATGTGAACCTGAATCTCTGCTTATACTATTATAGTTGGTGAGACTTCACATAGATCCTAATTTTTTCACTTTAAAAACATGAAAACATTTAATTAAACCAAGCTGAACCTTTGGAACAAAATTAGCTCCACATATAAACGAGCAAAAAGCGTAACAAAAATTGGCCACGTCCAACAACTGGGGCCATTATCCAGCACATCACAAGCACACAAGGTGAGTAATGTGCGATGTGGGATGGCACAGATCCACACTCATACAGCACACCATTCCAGAGTGGGCAAAGCCAATATCAGTTCTCTAAAGTTCTGCCAAATTGTAACCACTTTCAAGCTCTGATGCACAGTTGCAACATAATTCTAAGGAAAGCCAACAATTCCCAGGATCTGACTTTTAAAACACCTCCAGTAATCTAACATTTATTAAACTTCATTGCTAGTTTTATTATAAAAAGACTTGTTTGTTTGTTTGTTTAGGGAATTCATACATCATCTCTCCAGACTCCTGCTCAAAGCAGCTTACAAGTAAAAACAATACCATGAAGTCATAGAAACATTATAAATTATCAATATTAAAAACTTATCTATTAAAAACAGCATAAATCCACCAATAAGAATCTACAAATATCCATAAGACAGACCTCAGACCAGAAGCAGACCATAAAACAACCAAAAAGATCAAATCCCTTAGTTAAAAGCCTTGATAAAAAGAAATGTTTTGGCCTAGTATCTAAAAGACAGTATGACAGGCATCAGGCAAGCTGCAAAGCCAACAGCATTACAAAGGTAAAGTGCCACCACTGAAAATGCCATGTTACTAGTTGCCCCCCGCCTTGCCACTGAAGGCAGGGGTATGGAGAACAGGGTTTGGGAGGCAGATCTTAAATTAGTTGTTGTAGATTTTCTGGGCTGTATGGCCATAGTCCTGACATTGTAGGACCTGATGTTTCACCAGCAGCTATGACTGGCATCCTCAGAGGTATAACACAGAAAGATGGAGTACTTGACACAGAGAGTACGCCATCTTTCTGTGTTATACCTCTGCTGGCGAAATGTCAGGTCCTACAATGCCAGGACCACGGCCATACAGCCTGGAAAATCTACAACAACTAATAAAGTCCAGCCGTGAAAGCCTTCGACAACATATAGATCTTAAATTGTTTACATAATGGCATTAACAGGCACTAGACATGCAGCAAGGCAGAAAGCATTTGAGCACCTATAAATAAACATTAAAAAGTATCCAAGAGAACTGACCTGAGGATCTGAGAACACCTGCTGCATGCTATTGATTGGACCGTATGGAACACCACTGCCTTCAAAGAGCTCTAGCCATTTGGTAGTCTCTTTTTCCAAAAACCTAGGAATAAATAAAAGAGCATGCAGTTGAACTACCATTTCAGCCAGCAACCGTAAAAAACAACAACAACAACAAAAACCTAACTCCTATCCAAGCAGTCAATAACACAGTATAAACGTTCTGCACGTGTTCCTCGGAAATACAGAGACCAAGCCTTGGGGCAGAAATCATGGTTAGACTTACTTACAATTCTATCTGATTTTCTGATGCAACCCAGCAGCAATGCAAACCAAAATTATCAGCAGTTTAAATGTAAGCCAGTGCACTTCCTCCCATTCTTAATTACAGTAATGAGGTTCACATTTTTTTATTTCATGTCTTTCTTTTTCACAACAGAAAAGATAGATGTGATGTGGTTACAAGTCTTATGCATGAAAAAGCTGTCCTATTTTTAAACACAAAGATCCAATTCAAAGCCTTACCAAGGTTTTCTCCTCTGTTACATCCAAAACACATGTCCCAATTAACAACGACAATTGTTGGTCAGATAACAACATTGATTACATATTTATGTGTTGTATGATTGTAATATCTGTCCTGGGGTCATCCGGTTTTGCAAATGATATACTATACTTATCCTGTACAAACTGGAAATCCTTGGTGTATTTGGTTGCCTCCTTGGGGTCATTTAGAGAATCCTACTTTACTACCATATTCACATCATTACATACACATTTCCTGTTTTTGTTAGTACAATTTTACTTCTTCCTCACTAGTTGGAATTACTTAGTAGCAGTGCACAAACAGTTGTGAACAAGTACAAACAAGAATCAACACTGAAGCAAGCCATTTATATTAGTATTGCTTTTCTCCTCTCTTCTTGACATTTTGAGTCAGAGGCAAAAACTGGGTTGGGACTGTTTTGTTTTGTGCATCATGTTCCAATAAAAGAAACAAAGCCGATTACCAAATCCTTCAGCATGTGTACATGCTGCTGAACAGGGCAACCACCATGCTATATGCAGTCTCGTACAAGGCTGGAGAGGCCATTGAAGAACTTGGCCAAGTTCTTGTGCATAATCAGCATTTGGGTTTGCAGTCTGGACTTCTGGAATGTACTTGCAAAAGAGCAATAATGCCAATAAGTTTATATTCAAGCACCACTACACATCAAAATGGAATGTCCAGGCAACTGTGAGCAAAAACTGTACGCTCATTAAATTCATATTCTGCCTTTCTTCCATGAAACTCGAAGCAGTTAAGACAGGGTGTCTGAACAGTCTCTGATAAGGAACTGCCTAAACCCACATCTGCTTAGTTCCAGCCAAAGTTTCCATACGAAGATGTAAATTTTCGAGAAATGTAGAAGAAATGGGGAAAGGGAGTTTTCCTCTGGTTCAGGTTTGTGTGTGTGGAATGGAAATTTGGAGAACAATTAAAATACATACAATACTCACATTTTTCTGCCTTAAGAAAACACAGTACATCTCTCATAACTTTGTTAGTGTATAAAATAGTACTGTATGGTAGAAATAAGTAGAAATATCTTAGTCTTGATCTAAGAAAACTGCAAACATGCCCAATATTAAAGAGAGAAATGGGGGGGTTGGAGATTCAAACAAATGCACCCTGTGCTACATACATGGATATATATATATATTTAGTCTTTGCCATCTGAGAAGTGGGGAGGAGCAGGATTCTCAGCAGATATGGCTCGAGTTAATATTAAAACAATACTGACTTCCTGAATAGTGAATTATCATTGGACACATTGTATGTCATATCAATTGTGTACAGAAATTAGTCACATTTGAACAATAAAAAATACGTTGTATTGTTGACACAGGGAATTATCTTTACCTAATTTTATTGTCTTACAAATTTTCTTACTTATACAGTTCTTAGAAAGCATTTTGAATAAAATGTTGTTAGAAACAGCATCTCCTTCATTCCAAAAGAGAAAATATGTCATAGGAAGGTTTTCATATATTCCACAAGATTTCCAATTGGCTAGAAACTGGAAAAACTGATTTTTATAAGAGTCCACCCCCCAACTAGGCTTGCCATTTGCCCACTGACATCAGGCAATCCCCAACCTTGAATGAAGGAGCAGGATTAAAAAAAATTGAAGGGGGATACCATTGATGGTGAATTTCCACAGTCTTTGTGATAGAGACCATAGAGATTGGAGGGATTCCTTGAGCATCATCTGGAAGCGATGTCATATCCCTCCAACCTCAACCTGGAAGTCACATACTCTGGGACATCACACCCCTGAAACTTAACCATCGCCTTTCTTACTGCTCTCCCAGATTACTTCAATCACCAGCAGACAGCCATGGCCACTTCCATTTGCTAGGCCCTCTGAGCAACCTAAACTGCCTGCAGCAGCACAGGGAGGAGCAGCCCTCAGTTTCCCATCGGATTTTTAGGCATTGTTGTGGTATAAATGCTGTTGTACAATGCATATTTTGTTTGCCAGCTTGAACACACCGATGGAAAGGCAGGATAGTAATTTTTACCTGTCAGTTACTAAATGCATTTATTAAATTACAAGTATTTGTTTAGCAAGAATCCATTACATAATGAAAAGTAAAATAATGTTGAAACATGACATCATAACCCAACAGATAACAATGAATTAACAGAGCATTTAAAACACACACATAAAAAATTGAAAAATGCAATCTAATTTTGATGAAGCACTGAGATTTCAAGGGAATTTCTTTCAATGCATGGCTATTAATTTATTTTAGTTTCACATGAACACATGAAGCGGCCCTATACTGCATCTGACCCTTGGTGCATCAAAGTCTGTACTCTACTCAGACTGGCAGCAGTTCTCCAGGGTCTCAAGCAGAGGTCCTTTACATCATTTATTATTATTGCTACCTGATCCTTTTAACTGGAGACGGTGGGGATCGGAAGAATCGGAAGATTTGTCTTCACTTACCGTGAAGCTTCCTTCTCGGTGGTCTGGGAGTGGGGCAGTCCTTGACTCCTTACTCCTGGGACTTAGCTTCTCCTCTCCGCAAGCAGGGCTGGCAAAACTTTGATCTTGGAGGGGAGGGGCTTGTCCTCTGGCTTCCCAGTCATTCATCAAGCCAACCTTCTCCCCACAATCTACACAAGCCTGAACAAGAAAACAAGAAAACACACCTCTCCCCCAATGGGTACCATGTGCAAAAACACCAACTTTATTCAGAACAGAGAAACTCCACCATTATACATGCATGAACCTCTTAACCAACCTCCCGGTCTTCTGTTTCTTTTTTTTCTTTTTTTTCTGTTGAGCCACAAGCGAACCACTGAGGCAAACCACCATAAACATCGCCTAAAAGCACCGGAAGTTGCTTCCTCCAACAAGGGTGGGTAGGAATGCCCCACTCCTGGACCACTGAGAAGGAAGCTTCATGGTAAGTAAAGACAAATCTTCTGTTCTCCATTGGTCCTGGGAGTGGGGCAGTCCTTGACTCCTTACTCCTGGGACTTAACAGAGCAGTGCTACCCAGGGTGGGTCTGACGGCTTCCAGTGCTCACAGGGCATGTTGCAAATCCTTCCTACTGAACGCAGCCTCCACCAAGGCCAACTTATTGATCTAGTAGTGCTTTGTAAAGGAATGGGTGAGCTTCTAGGTGGCCGCCTTGCAAATGATTTCTAGTGATGGGAAAGCCCCATACGCCGCCGATGTGGCCACCCTCCTTAAAGAGTGGGCAGTAATCTCCTCAGGCGGCACTAGACCTTGTGCCTTATAAGCCTCAATGATGCACCCCCTGATCCACCTACTCAAGGTGGATGTGGAAATACCTTTACCTAAGGCCGACTTTCTAAAGGACACAAACAGAGACTCAGTTCGCCTCCACCCTTTGGTCCTGCCCAAATAAAAACTCAGAGCCCCACGCATGTCCAGCCGATGCCAGACCGTTTCCTTCTTGTGTTTGGGGTCCTGACAAAAAGAAGGAAGTACAATGTCCTCTGACCTGTGAAAGGCCGAATTTACTTTAGATATGAAAGCCGGGTGTGGACGAAGCACCGGGTCTGGATGAAGCACATTATGAAAGGTACAAAGCTCCCTGTTCACTGACAATGCCTTTAACCCTGAGACTCGGTGTGCCGAAGTAATCCCCACCAAAGAAATGGTCTTAAATGTCAACTCCTTTAACAGACAAGAGGCCATTGGCTCAAAGGGCTCTTTACATAATGCTCTCTACACCGTATTTAAATTCCACGTGGGAAACCTATGAACCTGCAGTGGGTTAATCAGCACGGTACCCCTCAGAAACCGCCTAATATGCGGATGATGGACCAAGGACCTCCCCTTCTTAGCCCCCCTAACTGCTGAAAGAAACTGAAACTGCCTCCTCAATGTACTGGTACTTAGTCCTTTCGCCAGCCCATGCTGCAAAAAGGCTAGGACATCCCCCACCTGTGCCAAAAGTGGTTCCAACCCCCTCTCCATACAAGAGGAGGGGAAAACCTGCCATGTCCTATTATATACACTATTAGTAGACTGCTTTTTGGAGGCTAACAAGGTGGTTATCACCCCCTCCTCATAACCCAAGGTCTCTAATTGCTACCTTTCAATCTCCAGGCTGTTCGTTTCAACAAGTCTGGTCTTGTGTGTGCCATCATCCCCTGCATCAACAGGTCCCATCTCAGCGGTAGATGCCATGGTTCCCTTACTGAGAACCTCAACAGGTCTCGGAACCACGCCCTTCTTAACTAGAAGGGAGCAATGAGAATCAGGTCTGCCTTTTGGTCTATCATGTTCTGCATCACCTTTGGAATGAGCAGAAAAGGTGGGATGGCATATAGCAGAACCCTTGGCCATAATAGACTCAGAGCGTCTGTTCCTATTGCTTCCGGATTTCTTGCTTTTGACACAAAGTCCGTCACTTGTTGTGATGACCCCTTAACTGGGGAGGTCTGGTTTTACTTTAAAAGTGTTCTTTATATTTTATTCTACTGGGTATTCTGGCTGCCACCAGGAAATTTTAAAAGGATTTCCAAACCTTTATGCTTTCTCTATTTCTGGGTAGGTATGTCGAGGGTTTAAGGCGTTCAAGGTACTATGTGGTCCTGGGAAGTATTTCTTTCAGAGTGGGTATATTTGAATAAAAGAGGATTTATTGAAGTAATTCACAAATAAAAGATTAACTCATTGTAACCAGGAAGGCTTAAATACTGAACAAATGCTTGGTGTATCACACACTTTTCTCTCTTACTGACAGGGATCTGGGCATGTAACTTTGTAACCCTTTTCCCTTCAGGCCATATACGGTTACTGTTTCTTTATACTTCAACTTTTCATAACACACAAGACTGTCTCTCCTTCAGACTTCAGAATGAACTTAACCTATCAACTGTCTTATTCAACTCTAAGACATAGAACTTAACAACCCACACAGGGAAGCTTCTCTCCTACATAGCTTCCTCTCCTACATGCCCTTCCACTGACTTCCTCAACTGTCATCTCTAACTGACACTCTTGATAGACATTCAAATCCTCCACACAGCATCCATTCTAAAACCCCTCCCCCTCTCTGTCACTCACCAATCATATCACTTGCCTGATTCCAGCACTCTAGATTATCATCACAGCCATGCAAACCAAACTTTTAAAGCCACACACACACAGTTAAACATGAAATCATTACACTTGTTGATTTTGTTCAGTCGCAAAGAGATCCACTTCTGCTAACCTGAACTTCCTGCTCAACTGATGACATCCATTCTGACTGATCCACAGTCTGTCAACTCAGCCAGTCTGCCAAGATGTTCTCCTGACCGGCTACGTGGACGGCCTTCAGAGACAACACATGCACTTCTGCCCATTCCATCACCTGCCTCGCTTCCTGGTTTAACTTCTTGACTCCCTCTAAGCTGAGTTAGTGTGAGCTAGCTCACAGTTTTTTAGACTCCGGCTCACAGCTTTTTGTCTTAGCTCAGGAAGGATGGCTCCAGAGCAAACTAATTTATGCAGTAGCCAAATTGCTCGCTCACAACTTTAATGCCAGTAGCTCACAAAGTAGAATTTTTGCTCACAAGACTCCACAGCTTAGAGGGAACACTATGTACCGCTTTGTTTGTTGATGTAAGCCTTTGCTGTCATATTGTCCATCTGAAAAAGAACGTGCTGGCCCGTCAATTGCCTCTGGAAGTGAACCAGTTTCAGCTTTATAGCTCTCAGTTCCAGGAAATTGATGCTCCTGGTCGTCTCCTCCACTGACCAGGTTCCCTGCATCATGTGTCCTAAGATGTGTGCTCCCCACCCAAATAGGCTTGCACCATTCGATTGGGATCCCTTAAGGGCATCCCCACTGCAAAATGGGTAGAGTCCAACCACCACTGCAATTCCTGTTTCACTGACAGTGGGAGCTGTACCTCCTGGATCCTTTTGTGAGCTATCTCCTCCTGGAACTGAAGGAGAAACCTTTGAAAAGGGTGTGTCTGGAACCTGCCCCAAGACACGAGGTCCTGACAGGAGACCATCATTCCCAAGAGATGGGCCAAAGACATAAGCTCTGTTGATGTTGAGTTCAGAACCTGAGTCACCAACTGTAGAATTTTTGGTTGTCTGTCTTGTGTTAGAAAAACCCAGATGGTTATTGCTTGAGAGGGTTCCAGGACACTCTTCTCCATGTTTATTACGAACCCATGGTCCCCGAGTACCTGCAATGTCAGTGCTAGATGCTGACTTGTTAGATGGTAAGAAGTTGCCTTTGTCAAAATGTCGTCCAGATAAGGGAACAGAGACACACCCTTCATCCTCAAGAAGGCAATCAGTGTCACCAGGACTTTGGTGAAGACTCTTGGAGACAATTTTAGTTCAAAGGGAAGGGCTCTGTATTGAAAATGCCTCTTGTGGTATGCAAATCGAAGGAACTTGTGATGATTTTCCCGGATCGGAATATGTAAGTAGGCCTCCGAAAGATCAATGGAAACCATAAAGTCCCCTGTTTGTACGGATTGCAGAATCAATCTCAATGTTTCCATTTTGAATCCTCTTGTCTTTATATACCTCTTCAGCCACTTGAGATCTGGTATGACTCTGACATCCCCATTCTTTTTGGGTACTATGAAGAAGACAGAGTATACTCCTTGTGACTTTTCCCATTCTGGAACCTTTTCTATGGCCCCAATGTCGAGGAGATGTTGGATGGCCTTCATAAGCAGTTTGTGTTTGTCTATGGAATGATTCTTTGGCAGTTCCAGAAACCGACAAGGTGGGACGGTTTTGAACTCCAGGGAGTAGCCATGGGTCACTGTCTCCAAAACTCATTTGTCCATGACTGACTGGTGCCACTGATGTGAAAAACGCTGCAGATGGCCTCCCACTTTTTTTGTGTCTAGAGTCTTGGCATAGTCATGCTGGAGTTCCCTTCTTAGGACCTTTTTGGTTCTGTCCTGGTTTTCCTGAGAAAGAATGTGGCCTTGAGTCTCTGGACCTCGGTTGCCACCTACCCTTGAAGGCTCTGTTATAGCTTTGCCTGTCATCTCGCTTGAAGCCTCGAAATGCCTGAAAACGCCACTTAGTTTTCAAATCCTTCTTCTTGGATGGAAGGACTTTCTTCTTGTCCTTGTCCTCAATAAGACCTCTATCCAGGCCTGCCCTGAATATATTGACTCCTTTGAATGGCACAGCTGCTACCTTTCCTCTTGCCGAGGGATTTGCATTCCAGTTTCTTTCTTTTTTAAAAAACAACTTTTATTAGGATAATACATGTTCACATTATATCAACTTCAATATATATCCTTTCCTTCTTACTCCCCCCCTTTTCGTAGGCTTCCAACAGCGTACCCACCACCAGCTCAAACCTTAAATTCTAACATGTCTCTAATCTTTTATCATATAGCTATAGGTAACAAATGTTCACATATATATCATTATAAGTCCATTTCTTTTCTCTTTTACATCCACTTAATAATTTTCAAAGCAAATCAGATTGTCCTTCACATCCCAGTATTTCTCTAAATAGTCCTTAAAATCTTTCCAGTCCGCAAAAAATTCTTCCGCCTCCAATCTTTCAGTTTTCTTGTCATTTTGTCCATTTCTACCATAAAAAGCAGTTTTTTAATCCATTCTTCTACCCCTGGTATTCTGTCCAGTTTCCAATTTTGAGCATACACTATTCTTGCTGCTGTTATCATATGCCACATTAATGCCCTTTTTGTCATGTTAACTTCTTCCATTTTTAAACCTAACAATAATATTTCTGGTTCTTTTTTAAATTTACTATTCGTTATCTTTTCCATTTCTGCATGTATATCAGTCCAAAATTCTTTCGCTTTTTCACAAGTCCATTCCAGTTTCTGAGCCATGTGTTGCATCTAGCCATCATGCTACAGGCCATCACTCTAGCTGATAACTGGAGGGCATCCAGTGAGGCATCCGCTGTGAAGACCGTGGCTAAGGCTATCTTTTTAAATTCATCTTTAAGGCTCTTAGGAATACCACTGTCACCCATAGTCAATTCTGAGGCCCATGAGTAAGCTGCTCTGGTGAAGAAAGAACCCGTAACTGACACCCACAGGGAACTGGCTGACAATTCAAAATCCCTGCGCAGTACCTTTTCAACCCACTCACTTGTCACAGTTGTCCTTGGATAGCCCATCTGCGTCCATGGGCAGTATAGAAGTAGATGCCAGTGAATTGATCGGGTCATCAATCACTGGAAGTTTGATCTTTTTTGTAGCTTCTGGAATGAGATAATAAAAATTTGTAAACATGGGACTCTTAGCCTTGGGGTTGGCTGGATGCTCCCATTCTGCCATGATGACGTTATAAAAGGCTGCAGGCAGTGGCACTCCTGTTGTCTTGGAAATTGGTTTGGGAATGGCTTTTTCAGACCCAATTGGAATCTCTGCAGTCTCAGCATCTTCCTTTTCCTTGGGAGTATACAAGAGCTCCAAAGTTCTTAAAACCTTTGGTACCAACCGATTATACAGTTCCTGGGGAGAAAGTCTAGACTGAATCAGAGGAACAGCTTCTTCCTCCTCCTCTGAGAGCTCACCCTCTTCCCTTCCTGAGAGAGAGACTGAAGAATCTGAAACCTCTTCCAGATCACTAAATAAAGGACTGTTTGCTGTCTCCTGAGGAGACTCTCCTGTCCTTCTTCCTAGGAGGGAATTTGTCACGGGAGCTACTGCTCCTACCCTTTTTGGCCCCTGAGTGCTTGGGAACTGGAGGGGCAGATTGTTGCCGTAAATCTGTAAATTTTTTCTTCATCTTCTCCTTAAGTCAAGAAAGGAGATTAGTCTGGGCTTCCTCCCTCAAAAGATCCACTCCCTGGGAGTCCTTCTGAGGAGATTGGTAGGATTCAAGTCATCAAGGTTAAAGGAACTTGAAGGGCCTGCCTTATCAGCCATTTTGTTCGGTTATGAAAGTGAAAGTAACACCCCATCACTATTGTCTCAAAATGGCTGCTTTCCCCACCTTTCTCATTCTACCTTGACCCAGCCAAAAATGGGGTCGGGTGAAAAAGCACCCTTTCCATGCCAGGGCTGCTTCATGCCCCCACCCTACCCCCATGTACTGCTCCAAAAAAGAGAGAAGGGTGATCCAACTATCTTTCTGGTGAACAAAAAACGGGGGGTGGGGGCTTCTATTCTCCCACCTCTGGCTAGATCAGCCTCTGGGAATCGACCACTCCAGCCTGGCCCCATCCCAAGAGGGTTACTCCCTACCGTAATTCAGACAAGGCTGGTCAGGCTTGCTTGGAGCTAATGTGCTTCCTGGTCCATTCCTGCAGGCAAAAGTATGCCGCTCCAGCACCACACAAGACTGTGCTGGTTTTCCACGCTCCTCATGAGCCTTCCCCCGACCCCACGCAGAGCAGAGAGGGGGAGGATATAAACCGGCGGTTACAGCTACGCGTGCTGGCAGGGGTTGGTTCCTGGCTGCCGCAACTGCCCAGGGGCCTCCCAGGACTGCCAGCAGCCAAACAAAACACTTCTCCACCGTCTTCCAACTTGCGGTCCGGGAAGGGGTGGGAAGGTAGTTTACCTTCCCCCGCCTCCTGCACACTTCAGTCTTCTAGCTTCTTTTCCTGAGGTCTTCCGGGATCTTTGTGCTCTCCAGAGCACAGCCAGAAATCCTGCTCGGAAGGCAGGGCCAGTAAAACTGGGAAGTCAGTGGACGTCCCTCCGCTTCGGGATCAAAGTTTCACCAGCCCTGCCTGCAGAGAGGAAGAGCTAAGTCCCAGGAGTAAGGAGTCAAGGACTGCCCCACTCCCAGGACCACTGGAGAATGAACCTGCAACCTTCTGCATCCCAAGCAGATGCTCTACCACTGAGCCACACCCCCTTCCCATTTCATTGCTTTTCAGCCTAAATGTCTAGGTTTAATGGCCCTGATAGGTAATTATGGCTGAGACACTTAAGGCTACTCACTGGCATTCTTACTGGATAAGGTTAATTTGACATAATTTCAGCTACTTGGGCTTTCACTGTAGAAGGTGTTCTAATTCCACCTGATGTTCTGTTTCATAATAGCTGGTCTCATTCAATGGTATTATGAACTCTTTAACCAAAAATAAGCTAACCATGGTACAAAACTTTATATTTGTTTCTGAACCAGGTGAATTGTTATGCATTTTATGCCTCCTGTCATTTTTCAGATGCTGCTATATGTTGTTTATGCTGTTTGAGATGTTTTTGTGCTCTTTGTTCTCTTTATTTTGTTCTCTTTATTAATGTTCTGATTGATTTTAACTTGATTGTTTAATTCTGAGCTGTTCTCAGCCAACCTGGATAATTTTTTGGAGAGGCAGCTAAGAAGTAAACTAACTAATTAAATTGCCTTCTTGGTTTCTCTCTCTTGTGGCAAGATTCTGTCTGTCTCTAAATCTCTTTTGACAGGCTGCTTTTTCTCCTAAATCTACAGTCTTGTCCTAACTAGAGGTACACTCTTCTAAGTTCACTGAAGTCAGTGGATTTAGGAGCGTGGAACTCTGCTTAGGACAGCATGATTAATAATTTGCCTGGTCTCTCCTGTTTGATTGTGACACCCCTCCAAACTGCAAAATCAATATAAACTTACTACAGAATTTTAGGATGTTATTCACATCAAAGACACTATAAAAATAATAAAAAGTATGAAATACATTTGCATGTGGTTGAACCACTGTGCATTAACCTTGGTGTATAGGAGATGGAATTTGAAATGGCTACTACTACATTTATTCAATAGTCTACTGGATGAATATCTAACCAGATTTCTAGTTACTGAGGTAGACCCAACCTTCTCCAAGAAGCCTTCCTCCAGCTTAAGGAGCCTCCTTCCAATGTAAGTGGCTCTTCCTCCAATCGAAGAGCTGCTTAAATTAGAGAAAAGTCCCTTAGGGAGAAGTGTTATGCCAACTTCTCCAGG